>NW_027492517.1:0-175000 GCF_021521415.1 Bidens hawaiensis
GTAATGTGGTGATTTTTTTAAATTGTTTTTTTCAATTGTGTTGGGTATATGATATATTAGAACTTTATAATAACATATATCGTATTTTAGTTTTGCTCGGATATATATATATATATATGATATTTTTAATATTGATAAGGGTATATAAAAACATATAACAACTTTTATTTCTTAATATGTCTCTTTTAGTTGCTATATTAATCAGAAAGTAATAATTAACTTAAAAAGATCATGCTAGAAATGTGATGATTGGTTGATAACTTGTGGGCTTGTATCTTTTATAATCATGGCCTACCAAAGGTCTGTCATTACCAGATTATAAATATTGATGGTGTTGTGTGTTGACTTGTATAAACACACAAACACATAGTGAGCGATTCAAATGATGCTTGTGATACTAGGGTGTGTCTTGGTTGTGTCCTATTTTATACCTCTTTTACTTCTTCATTGAACAAAGAAGAAACCAGTCATGTTACATCTTGAATTACGAGTGCTTCAAGCCGCCCGATGATCGAAAAGTCTCCACCGACTTCTCTGGTGAGATGATGAAGCGATGCAATTTGGCCCTCGAAGAGTATCGATTTCTCTTAAGAGCTATAGTTAGCTCGGGCATCGGTGAAGAAACTTACGGTCCAAGAAACTTCTTCACAGAAAATGGAACAAACTCTACACTGAGCGACACTCAGTTTGAAATGGACGAGTTCTTTACAGAAACCCTAGATAAACTTTTTCAGAAAATCTAGGGTTTCTCCACAGGACATTGACATACTAGTAGTCAATGTCTCTGTGTTGACTCTAGTGCCATCACTAACGTCACGTATTATCAATCATTACAAGATGAGAGAAGATATTAAATCTTTTAACATCTCGGGAATGGGATGTAGTGCGAGTTTTGATCTCTATCAACCTCGTACAAAACCTGTTTAAAACTCATAAAAAACAATTTGGCTCTTGTTTTAACCTCGGAGGCAATCGCTCCAAATTGGTACAACGGTAATGAAAGGTCTATGATCCTAACTAACTGCTTGTTTCGATGTGGCGGTTCTTCGATCCTCTTAACCAACAAACCGGCTCTAAGGGACCGAGCCATGTTCAAGCTAAAGTGTCTAGTTCGAACCCATTTGGGCGCAAGCGATGAAGCTCACACATGTTGTAGGCAACAAGAAGATGAAAAAGGAAACATAGGGTTTTTACCTAGGAAAAAACCTACCAAAAACCGCAACACGAGCTCTAACCGAAAACTTGAAAAACTATAGCGCCAATGATATTACCAATAACCGCAGTCTTGCGTTACGTTTGGCAAACAAACATGCAAAAACTTGGTGCTAAATATTTAAACATGAAGGTTAAAAGGAAGGCCAGTTTTAAACTTCAAGTTGGGTGTGGACCATTTTTTGCTTGCACCCTGGTGGAAAGGCGGTGATAGAAGGCGTTTCAGCGGAGCTTAGGGTTACCCCGATAATGACATGGAGCCATCAAGAATGACACTGCACCGATTTGGCAACACGTCTGCTAGTAGCTTGTGGTATGTTTTAGGGTATATGGAGGCTAAAAAGAGGTTAAAGAAGGGAGATCGGGTTTTAATGATCGGGTTCGGATCAGGGTTCAAGTGTAATAGTTGTATGTGGGAGGTAACAAGGGATTTGGAGGACAAGAATGTTTGGGAAGATTGTGTTGATCATTTTCCACCAGAGTCATTAATTAATCCATATGTTGAGAAATATGGATGGATTAATGAAGAAAATGCAGCAAGTGAGCTTGAAGCCATATTGGAAGCATCTGATCGACAGGTTTATCAGTTAATAAAGTTTGGTTTTTTACACGTATATTTGTTAAACAATATATAAGCAATAAACATTAATCTTTTAGAACTTAATTTGGGATTTTTCTAAAGTAAAAGGTTTTTTGTTCATAAAAGGCCGGGATACAATTGTATAATCTTTTAATGTAAAATAATTTCATTGTAAGCATTTATTTTGTAATAAATGCAACATTGAACCTTCTTCTGTTAACCGTACCGTATCTTAAACTTGTATTTCTGTTTGTGAAATTATTAATCCTATGTTTGAGTGCTGGTATAAATACTATGGTTGGTGGCAATATTGTATTATGTAGAGTTGGCACATTTAAATGTTTTTAAGGCCATTCAATTTGGTACGAAATAACCAATTTATGACCTAACTAACCACTTATCGGTTTCATAACTTTCTAGTTGTTAGTTCCGGTTTCGTTTAGATTTGGTTGATATGATTTCACAACTAAACAAAAGAGTATTATTGACGGTCGATTGCATCAGTGAAGCCGTGTACCAATGAAGGGTTCACACCAACTAACAACTAAAAGTTTGACCGAGAATCCTATCCAAAATTTATACTCAAAATAATCAAGGATTAGAATCCGTCAACACAATGTTTCCTAATACAATGAACGAAATTTCACAATTAATTTCCTCAAAAACGTATCTGTCGATAACTGTTAATTAGTTTGACCATGATCAAACTTTATGATGGTTATCTCTCGATAATTAACATTTAATTTATCTAATTAACATTTTCCATTTTTAGCGTTTGTCGTGTTACATCAATAACTAATTACTGAGGGGTAGCATCCATTAGTAAAAAAATGGTTGATGATACTCGTTTTTTAAGTAATGTTTTAACACAATGAACACTTAAGTAATTATGAGACTAAATTAAGTATTACTTCTAACAAATTGGTAGATGCATGATCTTTAAGAGTAGGGGTCACAAGTCACAGCTATTGAACCCGCCAACATGAATAATTTGATGATGTCGCTCTCCACAGTTTATATATATAAATATAAAAATATAAAATGAAATTTAACTTTTGGGAAAAAGAACATTGCATTTTTTTTTTCTCTATTTTCTTTCGTTCAAACACTTTCTCTCTCATCTTTCTAAGCCAAAAGCCAATACATATCTTCTTGACTACAAAGCATTATCTTCTTAATAAGTTTATTAGCATAAAACTTTTCAAGATTATGTCTTAAATAGTTATAACTAAAAGTCTATATGTAAAAAGTTTTGAAAAAATTATATTCAGATGAAAAAAATATATATAAAATCTCTAAATTTGAAGACAAAGACTTCAATGTAAGTGCTGAAAAAGCATGAAATAATATAAATTTAAATATGAAACTCCTTTATGAGTATTCTTAATTTGTTAAATACACAGGAAGTAAAAGCCTTTCAAAAGCCAATACAAAATATTGCTAATTAAATTCTCTTAGATGGTTTTCTTAACAAACTTTGTAACATGAGAAATTGATTTACATGTTTCACACTTTATATTAGGCGGTATCAAATTGATATTTTCAGTCCACTCATTTAATTCAACAAGTGTGTTATGTTTGACATATCAATTTTATCAGTTTAAATTCGTGTTTATAAATAAATAATAAAAAAAACTATTTTATATATAGTCAGTCCAACCTATTTACCCCATCTATTACAACTTATTAGCCGATTAACCCTTATTTATAACTCGTCAACTCTTTTGTTATCCTTGGTAAATACCAATACTCACGGAGTCCACGATAAAAACGTATAGAATGACTTGGGAGGAGCGGATTAGACATAATTTACTAGAGTTGCACCTCTCTAAAACCATAGTTCATAATAAAAGTTCATGAAGACGTATAATTAAGGTTAGAATTTTTAAAGGGCCAACGCTACTTTTATGTCTTAGCTTTGTCTCAAGGGCTTAGATTCTCTCACATCTTATGTAGTTGGTTAAGTTAATTACGTTAAGTTAGCACACTCATGCGTAATTGGTATTTTGTTTACCATTTCAATAATGAGGACTAATATTTTGCCAATTAAGTATAGTTTGAAATACATGAGGCCATTTCTTTTATTATTTATTTTAATTTTAATATTGCACGTTTATTTATTTAGGCTATTTAAAGCCATTGATTAACCCCCTTTTCACTTGTAGGCTATTTAAAGCCTATTAAATGACCGATTAATCTTTCTTCCTAATTTTTTAATTACTACAACATATACTGTGCATATTTAGAGGAGAATGAGCATTTAATGGGTAGTAATCATACACAATGGCAGACCTAAAATTTTTTTTTCTTGGAGAGCGGGATATTTTAGGGTTTGTTTGGTCGGGTCATACTAAAAAAAACATAATCAAATTAAACTTTGTATAGTTACCAAAAGTACGTCATACATAATTCAAATACATAATTACTGACGAAACTAGAAACTTTTAAGCGAGGGTGATAGTGTATATTTTTGTTTAAGATCACAATATAATTACGAGGTTTTTACAAATGCAAAATAACAACAATTTAAAAACCTCGTATGTTTATATTTTGTATATATACCATAAAACAGTTTTAGGATACTAAATTGTTGTTATTTTGCATTTGTAAAAACCTCGTATGTTTATGGTGTATATATATATATATATAATATTTCGTAGTATATAATAATACTTCTTTTACTAATGTAAAGTAAAAAAACAAACAAATTAAAATAATAAATAAATTAAAACACATGGATATTTTTTACTAGTAATATAAAGTTGACAACTGAAAAGAAAGCATTAATCTAAATTATTAATATTAATATTTATTTGACAAGAAAACTATAGTGGCCAGCTTTACTTTATATGCAGATAAAAATTTATTTATCAAAATGTCCTTATCAACTCATCTTAACTCGTCTTATTTACAGAGTTCTTCACGCCACTCCGGTCAGACAACTATTCCCGCACATATAAAAAATTCTCATGAAAACTTATTTTTCTTTTTCTCAATGATTTCATAAGTTTAAGGGGGACGATTGCAATATTTTATTTGGGAGGGGGGGATCAAGATTGTATATATCACATTAAAAACAAATATATTAAGGTGAGTGGTTGCCCCATTTGTTTACCACTGGGTCCACCCATTACCATGCACCACTCAATACTACACTTCCACCCCATTTATACCCTATAGTAAGCACAAACCGCAAAATCACTTGAGAGTTGCGACAACCATCCACGAGTACGATAGAACTTTTTGTTAGTTTTTTAATTTCTCCAAGTATAATACAAGTAAAAATGAGTCAATTTTATGTGACAAACATTTGTCATGGAATGAACTAAAACTAAACCCCTTTTCTTTAATTTTTTTATTTTCTACATGTAAACCTATGAAAACTTCTAATTTCTAAGCATACGAGTTTAGGACCTAATGAATCACTTTTAATCCAAGCCGTTGGGACTTGGGGCGACCTTCAAAGCCTATTAAAGTAACTAACTGTATTTCAAATCTATGACTATTTTTGATATATATACAACTAGTTTTTATCCCCTGTATTGTGGGAGTTGTTTTATATTATTTGTTTCTAATATTTATTTAATTTTTGAATTTTTATTTTTTTATTGTATAAAAGTTAATAATATACTTATGGTTTGATAATAAATTGTTTCACAAATAAATGAGATGTTAATACCCGGTTTAAAAACTATATGGGTTTGATGAGACCCAAGACTCGTTTATTTTTTTACTATAAAATTGGTTTTTTTAATTATAAATAATATATATTTTTTTTTACATAAATCATATATTAATTTTTAGTATATCCCTACTTTATATGATTTTTTATATCAAATATTTGGTGAGATTAGTTTTTTAATTTAATGAGATGTTATAACTCGTTTAAGAAATACCTGAGTTTGATGAGACCCATACCCATGAATTCGGTCAAATGCATGAGAAGCCTCTATTTAAAAATTAAGCAAATCTGGTGACTCCAAAAAAAGGGGGAGCGACCACATCGCGACACGTATGATTTTTTTGTTTTCGTGTATTAGGGGGGTTGTTTTATCTTATTTGTTTATAATATTTATATATTTTTTGAATTATTATTTTTTTATTGTATGAAAGTAATAATATACTTATGGTTTGATGATACATTGTTTAATAAATAAATGAGATGTTATAAACTGGTTTAAAAACTATATGGGTTTGATGAGACCCAATACCCATTTATTTTTTTTACTATAAAATTGGTTTTTTAATTACAAATAATATATAACTTTTTTTAAATAAATCAGATATTAATTTTGGGTATATTCCTACTTTATAGGATTTTTAAATCAAATATTTGGTGATATTAGTTTTTTGATTTAATGAGATGTTATAACCCGTTTAAGGAATATCTGGGTTTGGTAAGACCCATACCCATGAATTCGGGTCAAATGCATGAGAAGCCTCCATTTAAAAATCAAGCAAATCTGGTGACTCCAAAAAAGAGGGAGCGACCACATCGCGGACACCTAGGATTTTTGGGTTTTCGTTTATATATATTATAGATTGTGGGAGGATTGTGCATCTTAGTTTTGTAACATGTGAATTAATTGTTGTGTTACATGTTTTATTTTATAAGTATTACAATTTCAACTGAATTTGTGCATAGAGTCTGGTACCATATGCTTTCATTATTTGTACCTATGTTTTCATTTGTCACACCCTGACCAAAGGCGGCGGAACATGCCGGGGTGCAACGATTGCTCATAAGCGCATGACACTATTTAAAGCGACAATATTTAACAAACTCATTTCATTTCACATCATCGAAAATGTCACATAACCAAATATTCATAACTCAAATACAACAAAATATAACAAAATATAGCAAATCAAATATTGTTTAGTTTTGCTAATATCCTAACGGTATTTGTGACGTTTTCTTCACCGAACTCCATAATCAACCTAGATGCAAACCTGTAACATTTCATAAAATAAAGTTTATCAACACAAAGGTTGGTGAGCAATTCATAAGTTTGAACAATAGATATATAGTATGAAAAGCCACAAAACTAGTATACAAAACCATAAATAATAGCTATAAACTTGGATAAATAGTTATCGCTAACAAGTTAGCGACACCCAACTATAAGGGGTTGCCAAATAGTTTAGGATTTTATAGTTATCGTTAATTGAATTACGTTAACGACACCTTGCCATGAGGGGTTGCCAAATGGTCTAGGATTTATAGTTCCACCATCCAAAAGCGATAAACACATAGTCAAATAAGCATAGAACACCAAATCGAGCAATTATTCAAGTAAGGTATACAACAACGTTTGTGGTTTAAGACCCAAGTATAAAACATTTAATTTAGATAAGTTGAAATGTCACCCCCAAAATAAAAGATAGAAAACGGGGTATGAAGTTACTCACATTCAAGTAATAAACTTGAAAGATTGATTATTTGGAGATTTGCCGGAACGACGAGTTTAACGTATGAAGCCTAAATAAAAGAAAGTATTGGATTTAGAAAGGTTGTCTTGAAGATCTTTAAATAAAATAATTTTTGCAAAAACTAATCAATTAAAGTTCAAGGTTTAAAATGTAACTATTTAAGAATTTATAATAATAACCCTTTTAAAAAAATGTAAGTTTGCTCAAAACCGGGTTAAAGTATCTAACCTTAATATTTACTTAACCAACGTTAAGTAATAAGGTGGGGAAAATGCTAAAATGCAAGTTCCATTAGGCTAAAGATACTAAAACAGGTTTTTAACGAGTGTTCGGGTTGTCGGTTCGGGTCTTGACAAATGGTCAAACCCAAAGTCAACTTTCCAAAATATTAATTGTTATGAGATAACTCATTAAAACATACTAACACTTAACCAAGTATGTAGATCTATTGTTTAGAACTAACAACGCACGTTAAGCGAGTATTCGGTTTTGTCGGTCCAAGCTATGTTATGAGATCAAGTTGGATCCAACTATTCCAAGTACTTAAGAAAATAATTAAAATCAGTTTGTAAACTATTTTTTTAAAGAAATATACAAGTCTTGATAACTAAAAACACACTTGTGTGTCTTAAGCGAGTAAAAGTCGGTATAGTTCGGTCTCCATCTCACAAATAGTTCATAGATGGTTCTACATGCCCAAATATCATAGAACTTATATATTGGTTTATAAATGAAGAAAACTTAAATTTTACAACAAAAAAAAGTTAACTACAAGTCTTTTAAGCAAAAGTTTCGGTTTAGTTCGGTTTCCATCTCCCAACGAGTTCATAGATGGATTCCATATGCTTAATATCAAAGAGCTTGTAAAAATGATTTTTGAAACTCAAATCTAGCAATAAACATGTTTAAACAACATATTGTAACAAAACTAGTAAACAAAAGTTCGGTTTCCGGTTTGGACTAGTTTCGGTTAAACCGAGGTTAGTCTTATACAAACCCACACCATGGAACTTGTAAATAAGATGAACAAACTAAATGGTTAGAAGTTAGTCATAAGTGATATGTATAATAAGTTATGTGTGTGTAAATATATATCAAGAACACGAAGTCCTCCATGAAGCCTTGCCTTATGACATTCGAACTTAACCAACCAAAGTCGGTGAAGTAACAAATAAAGGAAACAAGGGGTGTGTATTATATATATGTTGTACCACCATATTCAAGAGTTAGTAATGTTAGATGAACAAGTTAGAATGAAAGACTATAGTTAGTTTGACTTGAGAAGTCAAAACTTCAAGAATACATAAGAAATAACAACCTTGAATCTATGGAGTTTGAGAGAGTTTTTGGAGATGTAGCAAGAGTGAAATGAAAAAGATGGGTGTGTATATATAGCTAAATGAGTGAAGGGTTGGGTATAAAGATTCTTTTATGGTTTGCATAAAAATGGGTATGTTTAAATGGTCAAACAATGCATAATATAAAAAAAAAATATTTTATATATTTTATATATTTTAAATGACAAGATCCAATGTTTTATATATTTGAAATGTTCGGGTTACAAACGGGTCGGGTTAACATAACAAAAGTGACCCGAAATTGACGAATGTCACATCATTGTTTTGGCTTGCCAGGTGTAGCAACCTGCCATCCTCTTGCTACGTGTCCTGGTTTAGGTTTTTGTTTTGTAAACGTGTCTTTCCCTCCTTTGCTTTAAGTCTTCATTAATTGTTCCTTTGGAAGGATCTTTGCCACACTAATACACTATCAACTGGTTATGTCAACCACACCACCATAGTAAACGCCGGTCGATGTCAGCTTTCTTCCTCAATGACAGACCACCATTCAATCGAGCAAAACCATCATGTAATCCAAGTTTAAATGGATGGAATCGAAAAATTCTCTGTGGTAGCAATTACCAAATGATTATGATCTTATATTCGATATTCAACCCACCCCATCTCGAATCTGAAACCTTATCTCAAATCATATATGCAACCTTTAACCAGATCTCTGTTTCTTCTTCTTCAAGAATGGACTAGACAGATGGATCTAGGGTTTGGGTAGATAGAGGGAGATGAAACTTCAGTAGCCACAGGCGTAACCCTAAGATGGTGATGGTGTCGATAATGAATAAGAGACATGTTGGTTGGCTGCGGACACATACCTTCAAATATGTTTTTGTAACTTTGTTAAACAGAGACATCGACGGTTTGATAATTTGATGTTTGTGTTGTGGTGGCTATTTGGTAGTAGACGAGGTGTGTTGGTGGTTGTGCCAGGGAAACTACTACCTCTATGTATACCCCTGTAACTCTTTATTATCAAAACTTAGGCTTATTTACAAAGCTACTACCTCTACCTATATGGTTAATATAAGTAAGTGGATCATCATCTTTTTCTAAATAATATGACTTTCTAAATACTATGTTATATATCATACAGTTAGAACAATAACCACGCGTTACAATAGCAATATGAGTGTTTGTGGCGAGTTTATAATTCCCCTTCTAAAACGTGCATTTTCAATATGAGTGTTCATGGCAAGTTTATTTTTCCTTTTCTAACACTTGCATTTTCAGCCCCCGCAACGCGGGGGTCCAAAAAATAGTTTTATATAAAAGACTAATATAAAATATAGTAAAAAATTAATTATTAGTAATACTTGACTTTAATCATAACTTTTATTTAAAGTTTGTTTAACCCCTAAATTGTTTGAGCCGGTCATATATTAAATCAAAACTACTTCCTTTCTTTTCTGCTATTTTATGCACTTTGTTTATCCGTTTTAAATATGTAACACTCAATAGATGAACAAAAGCGTGACAAGATCAAACAACTCTCCTCACATTTTATGTATGTTAATAGAAAACTTTATGGGTATTTTTATTACGCAATAAAAAGAAACATAAACATATAGTGTAATATATGACTTTTTTGGCTTATCATTAGTTGGCGTATTGTGTTTTCATAGCCCTTTTAGGTTAATTGTGACGTTTGTTCTATTTTTCCTTGGGACTTTGAATGACTAACGTTTGGGTTGTTGCTTAAAAATAATATAAAATAATGAAAACGTTGATTAATTTAATGTGGGTACCATTGGATTCCAGAAATATAAAATGCCAAATATTGAGTGCATATTTGCCTTATTCGGTTTCTATTTTGACTCTGTCCTTGTAGGACAGTCCAATCTTCATCTCTGTTTTTATAAATACATAAAAGATATTATCTTTTCCTCTCATCTTTTATTAAATAATATTTTTTATACTTTTATCATTACATTTTTTCTCTTTTTCACTCAGAATCATTTTCAAAAACATTAAAAAATTATAAAGGTAAACAGTGTGTTTCTTCAAATTTAACCATGAGCAGTAACATTTGCTATCACAACCACTTTTAAAAACATTAAAAAATTATAGAGGTGAACAATGTGTTTCTCCAAATTTAACCATGACTGCTCTCGATCCTCTCAGAACCACTTTTAATAATCTCTAAAAAATGGAGACCCGCTCACAAATGTGAAGAATGGATTGGTATGACAATCGTCAATTTCAGGTTAACTCCGTTAACTCAAACTCCGTCAATTCAAACTTAAGATCACTGGATCTATAACGCACATCTCGTTACATTTAAACTAGGGTTTAAATGACGCTTGACACTTACTACATGTGTAGTCTTTCAGGATTTGCACCGAAACGCAAACGAGTTGACGCAAACGATTGGTGAATAAACGAAAAACGTCAAAACAATAATTATGTGATAATTATGTGTTAGACTTATGTGTTATGTGATAACATTGTTATAAACGTTAACTCAATGTGCTAGAACTAGATAATTAAGCTAGAAAAGTAACATTTGAAAGTGGAGGGACCTAGATGTAACATGATTGTTATTAAATAATATTAAGCTAAAACCCTAGCCTCTCTTTCTCTCTCAAAACCGATCGGCCAGCCCCCCCCCCCCCTTGTTCTTGGCTGCCATCAATCACACACACACACATATACACAAGATCTTTCAAGTTTAATCGAAGATTAAGGTGCTAGGAAGGTATAAACAACTATCCTATGTATTTTACATGCTTAATTTTGAGTTTGAATGGGTTAATTATAAATCCTAAAATCTGGAAATTTCATATATTGTGTTCATATGATCTTTGTTTGATTTGATGATGTATTAATGATGATTTGATAACTATAATTGATATTGTTACATGTTAATTGTTGTGTCTTGATTTTGAGATCAAATAAAACCCTAACCATGTATGTATGGTGTAATTGATGTGCATGGATAGTGATTATGGTGTCTAGAGTGTTATATGAACGGATTATAGTCTATAGATGGTTAATATGTTGAGTTTTGTTGCAAACAGTTTCTGGACAGATTGTGCTATTGATGTTCAATTGACTGTATCGGGGTGTAAATGTGAAAATTGGTTGAGATTATTGATACTACAGTAAACTAGGTTGAGTCTAGTTTCTAAAGAATATAAATTTGCAATTTTTGGACGTGTAAAAGTTAACCTTTATGATTTTACAAAAACGTTGTGCAAAGCTGAGTTGTTAGACCTGCTGTTAGGTTGTTTTGTAAATGTTATATCTCATGAACTACGAGACAAATTGGGTTGGTTCCACCTCTGGAAGTTGACTTATTGAGTTAGGAACCTAACCCAAGTGGTCTTGCATTTGTTGGATTTTTCATTTAACGGGAATTTCAAATAACATTCTGTTGCGCATGAATTTGACTGTTATGAGCCTGCTGTAGTGTTTTGATCATTATGAGAAATCTATGTGGAATAAAAATAAAATAAAATATGTTCTGGAAACCTAACACATGCATGCTTTAGTGATGATTTTTGGTAAATTAATTGAGATGCTATGATCGGTGGAATAGTACAATCTTTCAAGTAGAATTTCTGTCTCGGTGAAACTAGCTGCTGAATTTTGTGAAAATGCATGAAACAAGATAATTGCTAGTTAATTGTTATGTTTTGACCAATTTGCCCCTGCGGGGAATACTTGCTAAATAGTTGTCGTGTTTTGACCAAATTGCCCCTGCGGAGAATAATTGCTAGTTAATTGTTATGTGTGACCAAATTGCCCTTACGGGGAGTAATTGCTAGTGATGTACATTATTAATACATGACACGTAAATAATTGCTCACACGCATATCGTATCACAAATGTACTCGTTAAGTCACACACGATTCACAAAAAAACACGAAACGTATCTTGTGATTAGGAATTATGTGCCTGGTCTAGAGACTCGATATTAGTTCCGATACTTAGAAAATCTCCTTGTTATTTTAGAACGCTAGAGAGAGTTTTCTGTGACGCGCATCACTTGGTGATTTATTTTGGGAATTCTTCGCAAACAGTGAGTTTCACTTACCCCTTTAAACTGTTTTAAACGCTTTTCACTTGGGGGAGATAACATACTCCGATAAACGCATTTAAGATTTTGTTAGTAAATTATATATCACTTGTAAAGGCTAAGTGGCAAACGAAACATTTGAAGTCCTACACATCGAACCGGTTAATATTTGGAATAGCGAGTCACTGTTGAGTAGTACTACTGGGTTTGACAAACCCCACCCAACGCTAAACTCGACTGGAGGTCGAGCGGGTGTAATTTTGGCTAACACGTACCATGGTCTGGATGACCTGGTGACAAGGCACTTGATAAACAGTCAGCTTCGGTGTCGAACACTTAGTAATACTTGTTGTATAGGCTAGCTACCTATCGATATATAATTGATTTAACACTATCTGGTAACGCAAAACGCTGAACGCAAAACGCTAAACGCAAAACGCTAAACGCAAAACGCTGCACGCAAACGCTAAACGCTTTATTTTATTTAAACTTGTGAAATCACCAACCTTGTGTTGACACTTTTAGTATGTTATTCTTAGGTAGCCGAGGCGGGCGCGCGGTATAGGATCATGCATGGTTTTTGAACATTCTGATGTGCAAACATGTTTTAACTATTATTACTTGGGTTTTTAAGTCGTCCTGCGTGACGCAACTTTTGTCTTTTGGTTTTTACGCTTCCGCACTTAATTTCATTTAAACGTTTTTATGGTTTGATTATAACTGATGATTCCGATCCTGTTAGTTCACACCCTCTGACGGTAAAACTCCGTTAGTGGAATTTGAGGGTGTGACAGATTGGTATCAGAGCCATTGGTTATAGCGAACTAGAAATTGCATGCATACTAGACTATAACCGCGACGACCCATTAGTTATAATGATACGCACTGCATAGATTTGTGTAGTCTTTGTTATCTTATCTCTTTACCCCTTTCACTCATACGCGCGCATACACGGCTTACCTGTAGGAATGTCGACGCCGCCATCATCATCATCATCCGATCCGATGACTCATGCTCACGGGAAAGAACCGCAGTTACCTACCTCGTCGCCACCCCGTGTAGTCCCGGAACTCGAAGCTCCCGCACCGAAGAGGTATCGCTTATCCGGAGGCATGTACGAAAACGAAGTTAGCTGGGATTAGTACCCTAATATGATCAGACGTATGGTCAATCGCGAACAAGTTCCCCCGCTACCCCACCCGAACCATCCTGCTTATCCCAACACCTTACCACCCATAACCGAACCTGTAGAGCGTGTGCTCGCAGCTGTTGTTTCTTGTTTGGAGCGCGATGTTGGTTACATGCGCTATACGAGAGCGAACGTTTCCGGACTGTTAAAAGATGGAACCGAAACTAAAGAGGAAATTTCCCGCATGACAGTAGCAATGAAGGAAATGCAAGAGGCTAGTGATCAACAGATGAAGATTATGAGAAAGATGCAAGCCGAGATGATAGACTTGCAAGAGCAACTCCAAGTAGCAAGGACCCGAAACGAGATAGCTTTAGAGCGCTGCGATGTCTTACAAATGCAAATTGCTCAGAACGCAGCCGAACCCGAGGCAGAGCCTGAGGCAGAGCCTGAAGAGGAACCCGAAGAAGATCCCGAAGAGGAGCCTGAGGAGGATCCCGAGGAAGATCCCGAGGAGGAACCTGCAGAAGAACCGGAGGAAGAACCGGCAGAGGAGGAGGCACACTCAGAGGTGTCCTCAGACGATGACATCTAAGGATGATAACACCTAGATGGAGGGGTTGTCTCCATCCAAACTATTATTTTTCTATGATTTTAAGGATTGGTTTTAAATACTTTGTAGCGAATACAATGGTTTTAATCATGAATTATTATTTGGATTAATATATGGTTGTGATGTGATGTTTATTCCTTTTATTTCTTTCTTACCTATCTTTTATTACATGTATGGTGTGTTTCATATGAAAGAAAAATTCATGTTTAACATTTTATGCTGTGATTCTAGGAAATGGCAGAAAGAAACGCTGGACACGGACGTGGTAACATCAACCTGACTGCAGCAGAACTCCAAACTCTGCTGAATGACTACGCGGCGGCCGCTTTAGCCGCACATGTCCAGAACCAAGCTGGAGGTCCAATTGGAACGTGTACCTTCAAGAATTACCTTGACTGCAAGCCGAGTATGTTTAAGGGCACCGAGGGAGCTATAGGCTTCCTTCGTTGGGCTGAGAAGGCCGAGTCGGCGTTTGAGATGTGTAATTGTCCCCCTGCCAGTAGGGTCAAATTTGCTGCCGGAACACTTGAAGATTCTGCCCTCACATGGTGGAATTCAAACGTGCAGATCCTTGGATTAGAACTGGCTAACGTGATGAACTGGGAGGAGTTCAAAAACATGATGCGAGAAGAGTACTGTCCTAGGGAGGAGATTGCAAAGTTGGAATCCGAGTTTTGGTCATTGAAGATGGTGGGTTCAGAAATCGAAGCCTACACCACCCGTTCTCACGAGTTGGCTGTGATGTGTCCACGGATGGTAGACCCGCCGAGTAAGAGGATTGAAATGTATATTGATGGGTTAGCACCGCAGATTCAGGGCATGGTGACGTCTTCCAGACCAGCCACGCTTTAACAAGCGATTCGGTTAGCTCACAAACTAACGGATCAAGCAGTGACCCAAGGTGCGCTACCACCTAGGGGTTCAACCACTAAAGCCCGTAACAACCCGAGTGCTGACAACAACAGCAACAACCCGAGCAGCGGAAAGAGAAAGTTTGACAACACCAGATCCTCATCCTCGAACCCCCCACAGCAGCAACACTACCGAAAGCCCGAATTCACCCGGAGCTTCAACAATCAGGGTCACAATAACAATAACAACAGTAGCGGGCAGGGTTCGAGCGGCTATGCTGGGAAGTACCCGAAGTGCAACAGGTGTAACTATCATCATGCTGGCCCGTGTGACCGTGTCAAGTGTCTGAGATGCGGAAAGATGGGTCACCAGGCAAAGGAGTGTAGAGGAGACCTTGCGGCAAAGGGTGCTCCTAAACCACCTATGACGACGAAGGGATGTTTAGAATGTGGGCAGGAAGGTCATTTCAGGAAAGATTGTCCCAAGCTGAAACAGAACGACAACAATGGAGGTAATGGAAGTGGCAGTGGTGGTGGAAACAATGGTAAAGGAAGAGCTTTTGTTATTGGGTCGGGTCAAGCCCGCAATGATCCGTACGTGGTGACTGGTAAGTTTCCTGTGAACGATTGTTTTGCTTCTGTATTGTTTGACACTGGAGCTGATAGGAGTTTTGTGTCGAAAGCCTTTAGTCAACTCTTAGACCTAACTCCAACCCCGCTAGATGCTAAGTTTCCTGTTGAATTAGCTGACGGTAAGACTATAGTAACGACTCATGTACTTGCGGGACGTTAGTTAAAACTGGCAGGTCATGTCTTTGATATCGACCTTATTCCTTTTACGCTTAGTAGTTTCGATGTCGTGGTCGGCATGGACTGGTTATCCGAGAACCGAGCGGAGATTATGTGTCACGACAAGATAGTCCACATTACTACCCCTTCCGGTGAGATCATTTCGATCCGGGGCGAGAGAAATGGCATGACCACCGGCGTCATTACCCTCATGAAGGCGCAGAAGTATCTACGAAAGGGTCATCCGGCAATTTTGGCGCAGATTGTTGAGAAACCCGCGGAGGAGAAGCGAATTGAAGAGATACCGATTGTGCGAGATTTTCCGGAAGTTTTCCCGGAGGATTTGCCTGGACTCCCTCCTATACGACAAGTCGAATTCCAAATCGAATTGACCCCCGGTGCAGCACCCATAGCACGAGCCCCGTATCGGCTCGCACCGGCGGAGCTTCAGGAGCTGTCCACTCAGTTACAAGATTTGTTGGATAAGGGTTTTATCCGACCTAGCTCATCACCATGGGGAGCCCCTGTCTTATTTGTCCGAAAGAAAGACGGGACTTTCCGCATGTGCATCGACTACCTGGAGTTGAACAAGGTGACGGTCAAGAACCGTTATCCTTTACCCCGAATTGATGATCTGTTTGACCAGCTCCAAGGATCGAGTTATTACTCGAAGATCGATCTGCGATCTGGTTACCATCAACTAAGAGTGCGCGAAGAAGATATTTCAAAGACGGCTTTTAGAACACGGTATGGTCACTACGAGTTTTCGGTTATGCCTTTTGGACTAACCAACGCACCAGCCGTATTTATGGATCTCATGAATCGAGT
Organism: Bidens hawaiensis; assembly: GCF_021521415.1. Lineage (NCBI taxonomy): Eukaryota > Viridiplantae > Streptophyta > Magnoliopsida > Asterales > Asteraceae > Bidens > Bidens hawaiensis. The sequence goes on from NW_027492517.1 coordinate 16,806, forward strand.
ATGCAAGGCGTACCTCGACAAGTTTGTGATTGTGTTTATTGACGATATCCTGGTCTACTCCAAGGACAAGGCTGACCATGAGGAACAATTAAGGGTAATCCAAGGACAAGGCTGACCATGTAAGCGTGTAACTGATGGTGAAAATCAAGAAACAGTAATTTTTAAACCAACCTATTTTGATATGAACCCCTCTCTAAACATGCACTGTTCTAATCTGAAACATGTTCTGACCTGACCCTTTTCGACTCAAAAACGTACCGACACGAACCGAACTAATTTAACCCTTTTTGTATCGACTCGTTCTGACCCTAATTTGGTCTTACACATGACTCAAGTTCATCTGACTCGACTCCTAATTTGGTCTTACACATGACTCGCGCTCACCTGACTGTTACCGATCATAACCGATAATCACGTAGTATGTTAATTTTTTAAAGTTAAAGTAGTATAACAATATCATACTCAAATTAAAGAGAATAAAATGCTTGTTTTTATGATGTAATTTGTTTAAAAAAATAAAATTATTAACGTGTGAAAAAATTACGCCCTTTAAAAAAGTCGTTGGGTAGTTAGTTTTGAATAAGGGTTGAATGTGTAACTATTATATAAATTAACAAAAGTTGATAGAAGTTCAAGTATTAAACTTGTAAATTCAAATGTAAAAGCTTGTAGCTAGCTTTTTCTCAAACAAATATATATAAGTTCGAATTGATTTTGGTCAGAAAGTAAAAAAATCTAAAAAAAATACAGAAATCTATATGAGAACAATATTTTCAAAAATTCAAGTTACATAGAATATTATAGGACTTTACTCATTGAATAGAGTCCTTCCAGAAATTCGCGATGGTCGAGGGTGACCAAGACCAAGGAGGGGGTTTGGAATTAGTTTTCAACCAGCAATTGACGCGCCTCAGTTATTACCTCATTAGCTGCGTCATTGCCACAAGCGCGAAGATACCTCTACAATCGCCCCAACCTGTCAATTAATACACTCAATCCGTGCTTCTTTTCCATATCCTCCCCCTATGTGGGATCAATTCCCAAGGCATTAAACCTGCTTTTGATTACTCTATTTCTGGTTAATTTTACCTTATAATCTTCGTCAATCGTCATGTCTCATGTGTTTATGCAATTATAATCTATATTATAGAAATGATTATCAGGTGTAAGTGTGCTAACTTTCATTCTGGTGAAGATGGCTTGTCGGATCAGCCACAGTTGTTTTGAATTAGTTCCTTTTCTTTTACTGGAGTTTCAAATCTGGTAGTACGGATGTTAAGATTATGATCAAGTCATCCAATTAACACTGCATTTTGCAAGAATAAGGGATTTTGAATCAAATTATAGCCCATTATGAATGGTTCTTTTTCATTTTTATTTATTTTAGTTATAGTTTGTTAGCAACCAGTAATTGTATCATGTTTGCTGGGACTTGCTAATGTTTTGTAAATGTCAATATATTGTCAAGTGTAGCTAAGTTTTTGTACCAATATCTAGGTACATAATTAGTTTAGTCTCACAACGAAGTTACCACAAAAGTTACATTAAGCAACCGATTATGTGCGTGTTGAAGCCTAAAAACAAGCTTCTTTTGTTTTTGCTTTTATTAATTTTAAGCAGATTACTTATATTATAAGAAGACTTTCAGTCTCCCACCATATGTTCAAATTTATAAAAATAATAAAAACACCGTAAGTGACACGACAAACATAGTCTGTTTTTATATCAATTGTAGAAAATTAACCTTCGAATATTTTTCACCTAAACACCAATAGTTGGTCATGGGACTGAATTTGAATACAACGATAGCTTTCTTCCATCTACTATACAGTGGCAGTCCAACCATTTTAGTGATCTAAAAAAAGAAAATTTTGTGGCCTTTGTCGAGGGTTAGGGAGACAGAGTTATAAATATATATTTTTAAAATTTGTAGAGGGATTATCATGTTTTGTATATAAAATTATAAAATTTAAATTTTTAATTTAGAAAAATAATGTGATTTATATATCATACAAATTGAAATGAATCAATGAAACAAGTTCAGGTTATATACCTGGGAAAAATTGAAACAAAGTAAATAAGAAATGGCCATAGAAATCAACAAAATCAAAAATACAACTTTAGGGAGACGAATCCAGGTGAGAAAATAGGAAGCTTCAATTTTTGAAGTTAAAAACAAGTACATAACCACTGGACCAAAGTGTGTCACGGGAAGTTTTAGTGATTGCAAATTATTAGTATATGTTTCTCACTATATATAAACAAGTAAAATTCTTAAATTGAGGCCTTTTTTGGGGGGGGCTCAAGTCCTAGCTTGGCCCGGCACTATTGATGAATCCTCAGAGTGGCTCATTTGAGGCGGCATGTAAGTGCATGTACCAAAAATAGCTAGAGTACTTCAAATCCTCCTAGCTACCTGTTTTCAAAACCGCAATGGACTTATTCACAACACTTGTGCTTTTGTTTACAGTCTCATGCATTGGCTTTTCACTAGCAAAATTGTTATTCAGGCGGGGCGCAACATGCTACATGATCGACTACGAATGCTACAAGGGAACCAAGGAAACACAGCTAAGCACCCAAGAGTGCGCCAAGATCGTTTCACGCAACAAGAACCTTCTCATTGAAGATTACAGGTTCCTGGTGCGAACCATGGTTAACTCGGGACTTGGGGAAGAAACATACGGTCCAAGGAACATCATCTTGGGCCAAGATGAAGAACATCCTAAACTTTCGGATGCACTATCACAGATCGAAGCAGTATTCTGCGATACACTTGATAATATATTCTCTCGGTCGAAAATCTCGCCATCTCAAGTTGATATACTTGTGGTGACTGTATCTTTACTCTCAGCTGTTCCTTCTTTAACATCTAGAATCATTAATCATTACAACATGCGGGAGGATATTCAGGCGTTTAATCTAACAGGAATGGGGTGTAGCGCGAGTCTAGTGGCTATCGATTTGGTTCAACACTTGTTCAAGATTCAGAAGAATAGACTAGCCATTGTTGTGAGCACAGAATCAATGGCAGGTAACTAGGGCAGAACTATAGGAGGGTCCAGGGTCTCGTGACGGCCCCTCTAGTCTATGGATGAGCAATTTTTGTCAAGTATCGGTATCATATCAGACCGATACCTATGGAACACCATTTGTATCGGTACTGGTATTTGTTTTTCACGTTTTTGGTTTCAGTATCCTTTGGTTTTGGTATTTCTATTAATGTTGATACTGATCGGTACCAAACAGACATAATCGGTACGGTATTCGGTTTAGTTTTTCACTTGTCAGTTCTGGTATTTTGGTGCATTACCGGTTTAGTACCGGTGTTGTATCGAACTCATTAAGCTATGATCGTCCTAACTTTTAAATAGAAGCATTGATATCTTGCATGGACGGCCCTACTATATAGGGTGTGGGGTCAACCAACCCCATTATTTTGATTTTTGCTCTTAATCTATGTCTACATATATGTACCGCAATTCTTATGTCAATCCCTTAGATTTTTAAAATCCGACACCCGATTTTTTAACTTAAAAAATACTCCGTATCAATTTTATACATGTTTTTGGAAAACAAAGTAAAAATGAGTTTCGAAATCAATAAAGTATTTATGTTAGCAAATTTATTGCGCGAAAATGATAAATAAAACGTTATGGCGCCAAAGAATCTAACCTGTTGCGCTAGATTAAAATCTGTTTGCCAAAGACTCTTGTCACCCTGTGATTGATTAGAAATTTTAAACTACTAAATGCTATTTTGTTAATTTTCTTAGTAAAAATGAATGTTTTCATTATTTTTCCATATAAATCTCTTTGTTTGACCCTCTAGTTATTAAAATCTGGTTTGCCAATGCAGGTGACTGGTATTGTGGGAGGGAAAGGTCTATGATGTTGTCTAACTGCATTTTTCGTATAGGAGGCTGCTCAATACTTTTAACCAACGATAACGCTCGCAAGAATCAAGCTATGTTAAAGCTTAAGTGTTTGGTCCGAACCCATCTTGGTTCCGATGATGAGGCCTACAACTGCTGCATGCAGCTAGAAGATGATGCAGGATATGAAGGATTTCATCTTAGCAAATTGCTCCCGAAAGTTGCAGCTCGAGCTTTAACTAAGAACTTACAAGTGCTTCTACCGAAAGTGCTTCCATTTTGGGAGATAATTCGTTACGCAATGCAAAAAAGTCGTTCAAAAATTAACCTCAAAACTGGAATAGAACACGTGTGCGTACACCCGGGTGGAAGAGCTGTGATAGATAAAGTGGGTGCGAGTTTGGGGCTGAATGAATATGATCTTGAACCTGCTCGAATGGCATTGCATCGTTTTGGCAACACGTCGTCTGGAGGGTTGTGGTATGTTTTAGGGTACATGGAGGCAAAGAAGAGACTGAAGAAAGGTGATAGAATATTGATGATCAGTTTGGGTGCGGGTTTCAAAAGCAACAATTGTGTTTGGGAGGTCACCAGGGACATGGATCGAGCAAATGCCTGGAAAGATATAATTGAAAGTTATCCTCCGGAAACAACGATCAACCCATTCTTGGAGAAGTTTGGATGGATCAATGATGAGGCTATGGATTTTGTTAGACCTGAGGATGTAATCCATATGATGGGCATGGTCTAGACAGTTAGTTTTCAAACAATCAATATCGGACTAATGTGTAAAAGTATTATTATCAGTTTGTTTAAATAAATCCGTATTAATACATACAAATTTAAAAATCTATAAACTGTAAGATTTTACTAGAAGAGAGTCCTTATAGAAATTCTCGCCGACCAAGATAGAATACTTGTGAAACTTGATACAATGGGAAAAGTATACCCTTCTTTATTACCTAGCAGTAAAATTCAAAAGCTTCTGAAAATGAGTTTGGACCTAATGAAAAACATTGGTCCAAGCCGCGTGGACCGAACCACCACATTTATTTCCTCTTGACACTGCCCCTCAAGCAGTGGTCGGTCAGTTTTGTGGTATATAACACATAAAATTACACTTCACCAAGAAAGTTGAAGGGTATCTCGGACACCCCCTAGACCCGACACAAATACGACACTGCCCTCAAAGATGGATCTACAAAATGTCAAGTTAAGTATGTCAATTCTATTTATGCCACTAAACCCGTTCAAGGGTGGAGCTTTATAGCAACAGGAAGGGACTGGTTGAACATGATGAAAGTATTATTTTTCTGAAATTCCTAACATTAGTATAGGTTTGGTACTTTGGTATGTTGAGTTTGAAGTTCTTTGCTTATTAGGCTTAATTACGGGTTAACATCGTAATTATGACTGGGATGCCATTTTCTATTAGAGATGAAAGGCCTGTTTTCGTTTCTCGGACCCCAAGTTACTTGGCCTAGTTATATCTCTGTATATACACATGTCATGCCACCTATCGTTATCTTTTTAATGTACTTAATAAATACCTTGTTGCAACTTAATAAATACCTTGATGCAACAATGGACATAAAATTCACATCAATTCCAAACCACGTATAATAGTTGTGGTCTTACTCTTATCTTGTGTTTTGTGTGTTAATTCGTGTGTTGGTTGATCCGCTTGATTCCTAACATGGTAGATGTGTAACTTCTAAAATGTATTCACAATTAATTCCATGCTCTTAGAATCAAATAGTACTTATGCATAGAGGTGCACAAACCGGTTTTTTTTAAAAAACCGGTTCGGTTATTAACCGGACCGGTTTTTTTGGCCCGGAAAAGAACCGGTTCGGTTAATAACCGGACCGGTTAATAACCGGACCGGTTAATAACCGGTTTTTTTCTGTCACAACCCTAACCGCTCTAACCGGTTAGGACCGGTTTAGAAACCGGTTAGAACCGGTTAATAAACCGGTTTTTTTATTAACCGGTTTTTTAATAACCGGTTTTTAGGATAACCGTTTTTTTTTTTTTTTTTTTTTAATAACCATTATTTTTTCACAGTATAAACAAACCGGTAACTACAAAGCAAACCGGTAACTACAAGGCAAAACGGACTGACCGAAGCCATTCTTTACTTTCGTTGTTAGGGTTCTTTGCTTGGAAGATGAGTATGAGTGTGTGTTGGTGAATGTGTTTTCAACAAACCAAAGATTAAAAACACATAACTTTCATTTATAGTTTTTACATTAAAAATACAAACATTAAATCGTTATCGCATATTCGTAACTCAAAAATACAAACATTAAAGAATGCTTAGACACGATTACATGAACAACTTGCTGTTTCTTACTCATGATTTGCCTCCATGTTTGCTGTTTCTTTAACTAATTTTCTTCGCTACCCGATCCCGAGCTATTTCTTAGGTAATCGTCGTACGCGGCTTCTTCATCGGTCATTGGTTGAGTGTGTCCTTCATTGACCTCATCTTCATACAAGCCCGCTTCATACTCCATTTCCCCCTCGAGTGAGCGTTGATGTTGTGCCCTATCTAAAGAGTCCAAGTAATCCTTGTAGCAAATCGACATCTCTATAGCTGGTGCAGTGAGTCGAGTCCTCCTAATCGATATAACCCTGCCAGAAACAGAAAAAGCAGACTCCGAAGCTACCGTGGAAGCTTGGACCGTTAGTAAATCTTTGGCCATGGCGGCGAGGATCGGAAACTCATCCTCCTTACCTCTCCACCAAGCCAGCAAATCAAGACTTCTAAATTCATCCGGAGTCATGTGTTTCACAAAGTTGGTACCACCATACCTTCCAAGTTCACTGCTTGGGGTGTTTACCTTTTGACGTTTACCGGCGTCTTCCCAAATCATGTAGTACATCCCCATTTCAAGGTCGGTTTGGGATTGGGATTGGGCAACAGCTCTTAACGAGTCATGAATTTGGGAAGACGACCCGTATTTTGTAAGGTAGACATCATACATGTTTGACAAGGTGGTGTTGAAAGCATTCTTTAAAGTTTGGCTATAATAAGGGTTTTGATCGTCGTTTAACTCTAGCTCATCACAAATTTTTTCTATTAAAGCTTCAACACCACCAACATTGATGCAAGGGTTTAACGCAGCAGCACATGTCAAAACAGCGGGTAGTTCTTGAAAATATTTTCTAAATTTTTCTTTCATTTTTACACCCATATCAAAATAAGGTGCACCCCTACAATGAAGTTCACTCAACTTTGTGCACATGACAGCAATTTTTGGTAAAGCAATGGGGCTTGTTGGATAGTAAACCCCGGATAAACTAGTTGTGCAAGATTTAAAAATTTGAAGGACCTCCGTAACGATTTCAATCAATAACTAGTTTCTAGGATCGTACGGTGCACATTTACCCCTACTTGACAAAATTTGATGAAACGCAATTAATGATTCTTTTTGTTGGATGGCTTTCTCAAACATATTACAAGTCGAGTTCCATCTTGTTGGACAATCCCAATTTGGCCCCAACCATTGACAATTAGCTTCTATACAAAATTTTTTGTATCTTGAAAATGTTTTATTGTTGCTAAAAACATCTCGTAACATTCTTTTAAAATTGTTTCTTTGCGTTTCGATCACGTTTAACCCATCTTGCACGGCCAAGTTGATAATATGTGCAATGCATCGGCTATGAAAAAACGCTCCATCACAAATAGGTTTATACTTTAATTTTAAATGGCCAACCGCGACCGTATTGTTGGACGCGTTATCAAACGAAATTGAAAAGATTTTATGTTCAATCTTGTATTGTCGAATGACTTTATCCAAGATTTGAAAAATATTTCTACCCGTGTGCGGGTAATCAAACAATTGAAACGCAACGGTTCGTTTCATTATTTTCCACGACTCGGGGTCAACCCAATGAGCCGTCACACAAATGTATGAGTCGGGCGAACCATGAGGTACCGACTACACATCCGTTGTTAAGTTTACACCAGTTTGTAAGTTTGAAAAGTATGAAATTAGTTCGGATTTAGCGTTTTTCCATGCTTTAAGACAATCTCTTCTAAGGGTCGAACGACTTACGTGTTGGTAGCGTGGTTGAACATAGTTTTGCATCATCTCCGTGAATTGAGGGTTGTCGAAGTGGTTGAAAGGAAGTGTTTGTTGAATCGCAAAGTTTGAAAACTTTTGACGTACCGCTTCAACGTCGTACGTAAACACCGCTCCTTGATTCGTCATCTCCGGCTGCGAACTACTTCCCGATTCGTCCTTCAAGGCCTTGCAAAAGGGCCTTTGTACATGCGCTTTTAAAGTGGAGTTTGCATCTTTGCCATAAAACTTCAAACAATGTTTGCATCGAGCTTTTTGGCTACCGTTAGACATTTCGCATAGGTCGAAATGTTGCCAAACATCATGGTTTCGTTTCGTGGGGATGACCCGAACGACCGTTTCTCCCGTGTTCGAGGCACCCATGTTGACGGATGAAGCAGCACTGTGGGAGGCCATGATAATCGACTACGAAATAAGAGCGTATGGAGTGGTAATGTGGTATAATTGAGCGTGAGATAACAAAATAATCGCGTATGAAATAAACGTTTAGAGCGTTTGGAGTTGTATAATCGAGTGTGATCTAACCAATACCCAACCTAAACTATATATAGATGTTTGTGGGGGTAAAATGGTAAAAAAAAAACGGTCAAAAAAAAAAAAACGGCCATAAAGCCGTTATACAACGTTCAAAAACCGGTTTTTAACCGGTTAACCGGTTATGGAGAAACCGGTTAACCGGTTTTTCCACAACGGTCAAAAACCGGTTTTTTAATAAACCGGTTAACCGGTTTTTCCATAACCGGTTATTAAAAAAAACCGGTTTTTTCATTAACCGGTTCGTTAACCGGTTTTGGATCTAAAACTTGTAACCGAAATACGAACCGGCGGTTTGTAAACCGGTCAAAACGGTTTTTAAAAAACCGGTTTTCGTAAAAACCGGTTTCCGGTTTAAACCGGTAAACCGGTTCCCCAACCGGTTTTTTTGACCATCTCTACTTATGCATAAAGGCATGTAAAAAAGTTGTGCTCGATGAAATGGCTGCGAGTTTGGCGCAACTAATTATGGGAGGCTAAGTAAATGTTTTTATAAATATTTGCTACGATTAGTGGGCGAATGGCCATCATTTTTAAAATATTTATTAAGACTATTGAGAACAAATCATATCATATTTTTGTTATAAATTTTAAGACTTGTATATCGTAGGACTTACTCTTTAGCTAAAGAGTTCTTTCAGAAGTTCTCGATGATTAAGGGTGAACCAAGGTCAAATAGGAGGTTTGGAAATAGTCAATACCATAGCCCTTTTCACCTTTTTTTCAATTAATTTTCATATATAGTCCTTATCTTTTAAGTTATTTCAATATATGACATTAAACTTATAGGTTTAGTCCAACTAAATTCATTACTACATATAATAAGTATTCTCCATATGGATTGACAAGAGACGATTAGTAAATTTTGAAGTATTAATTAAAGTGTTTATTATGGTTTATATTCAAAAGAATAAATAATAAACATTCGATTTATAATATGTGGAATGGAACAATCGACTTGGACTAAATTCTGATAATGTCAGCGGATAAGGCTTAGCATTTAATATCTAAAAATACATATTATTTTAAAACTAAAAGTTTTCGGGTTGATCCGAAACCTAGAATTCATACCTAAGAACCAACCCGAATTACTTCGGTTCAGGTTCGGGTTAGTATTTTCTTGGGTTCGAGTTTCTCGGGTCAGGTTAATTTGGGTTCAAGTACAGGTTTTCTTGGGTTGAGTTTAATGTTATGGGTAAAAATGGCAGCCCTACTTTCAGCGATTATAAATAAGAATCACTACATTCATTTTATGCAACTTTAAATCTTCTAATATTCTTTTAACTCCGAGTAATCACTATTATTTAAACATGGTTTTAATGTTAGTATGTATTTTTCATTTTCCTGGCAATTACATTAATATGAAATAAACAAATCATTTTGTTATATTTAAATTTTCGGTTTTTATGTTGATTGATTATACAATTTTTAATTGTAAAATATAAAGTAAATTAAATATTTGTCATACACAAAATATTAATGACAAAAAATTTATCATAATCAATCAATTTCAAATTGTAAAGATTCTAAGGATAATTATATCATCAAAGTTCAGACATATGGTTTTTGGGATAATTATGTTTTTTTATAAACATGAGAAGATGTTCTCAAATGACATCATATTAACTGATTAAAAGCTATGATATTTTATGTGTATGAATATCTTTTTTATTAGTATCATGGATATATATTATTATTTATCTAGAGTTGGTATGTACTTAGAGAACCTTTTTTTGTCACACGGACAACTATATATAGTTATATCAAGAGTTATAAGCATACCCATATGTTACTTTATTAATAGTTACAAGTAGACATAGACTAAAAATTTTGATTTTTGATAAACAATGTATACATTCTAATACAATCACAAATGTAGTGTAAAAGAAAGTTTTTACATATTTGTAACATATTTGTGTAATCTTAGTTATGTAATTTCTGAAATTTTAATTTAATTGTAAATGTATTAACAATGATCAATTTGTTGACTGTATTTCACTTAATGACCAAAGTTTAAATTTTTTAACAATTACCCGTGTAATACACGGGCCTTAAACTAGTTTGTAAATATATTATAAAAACATATTTAAGAACCATGTGAACCGATAATGGGGCCTTAAGAAAATAAGAGAAATCTACAATTTGCCTCCCTGGTTTATATCATCGCTGGATGGGTTAACCACTGAAAAAGATTTTGCGAACTTTGGGCCACTGTGAAAATTGGGCGGGTCAGTCTGTGCCCTTCCATCAGTTGACTAAGCGTTGACCTGTTAAAAAATGTTGAAATTACGTTTTTACCCCTAAGCCTTTAATTCATTTTAAAAATAATTATCCAAAACCATGTAAATGCCGGGATTCGAACCCGAGACCTCCGGTTTAACAAACCACCAAAACTACCAGTTGAACTAAGTTAATGTTTGGTATAACTATACAACATAAACTATATATTATCACTTTTATCACGTCATCTTCCCCAATTATAATTAGGGTTCCTAAGTTTACATTTTAGACAATCTTCATCTTCATCCAAACCAACCTATCTTCACCAATTATCTAACCCAAAAATCAAAACATACAGCCACTGCCGCCACATCATATGTTAAAATTAAGGCTAAATCGAACGTCATTTATTATACTAACAATAATATGAAGGTTTAAACTCAATGAATATATTGGATATGTTGCCGGGAAATGAACTGATCGTCGTGGCCGGAATCCATGGCGGCGGTGGTTGCCGTGGCGGCGGCGTGATGGCCGGAAAAACGTGATGGCCGAAATCCATGGAGGCGGCGTGGTGCCGGAGGTTAGTGGTTTTGATCGGAATGATTTATGGGTGCGGTGGTTGAATTATTGAAACGATTGGTGGTGGGATTTGAGAGATTTGAGGATTTAAGTGATGAAATCTAGTGTTTGAGGATCAAGTATGTTTAAGGTTGATGGCGATGAAGGTGAGCTGATGATGATGATGATGATCTACTGTGATGAGCTGCTTCTTTTTATCTATGTTAATATAATAATAATAGTAATATATAATAATAATAATAATATGGGTGAATAGTATTAAGTAAAGATATTATTGGTGATGATGATCTGATGCTTCTCTTATTATTATTATTATTATTATTATTTATTAGAAAAGATTACTAAATTACCTTTAATTTGTTTGTATTATTACTATAATATCAACGGTCAACTGACGACAGGAGTCAGAAAAACCCGCTGGAGAAACATAGTGGCGCAACATTCGTAAAATCTTTTTCAGTGGTTAACCCATCCAGCGACGATATAACCCACGGAGGCAAATTGCAGATTTCTCAAAAAATAATAATAAACCTGCTCAAATAATATAACGCGTTTGTGATTGTGGGGCCGAAATTGAAAACAACCACAGGCTATATTCCTTCTATATACTACCACAGGCATATCAACTTTATATTGTAAAAAAAATCAAATATAAGAGATTTATACTTTACAAGACATTTATAATACATATATAAGTGAATACATAAAACTTTTCATGTATTTAATTTAATAACTATAAAGATGCAATTTAGGACCATACTTTAGGCTCAATTTATTTTAGAACGTTTACGCACGGTCATCTTCGAAAATTGTTAAAAAAATTACGACTTAACTTGTTTTGGTTAAAAAGAAGCGATGATGCCGTCGCAACTAACCAATACTGACTGATTCCCGTCGCAACGCAAGGGTTGATTGCAACTAGTTACTAGAATAAAATGCCAATTTCATTATTTGAGTCGGATTATTGTGGAATTTAAAATTTTTACCTTTTTATATAAATAGAAAGTGAACTTTTATTTATTAAAAAGTCAGTCTAGGTGACTATAAGAAGATAAATGAGATGTAGATGCCATTATGTTTAAAAATAAAGTGATGTGTGGGAAGAGAATAATGTGAGGGCCCAAAGGTCTTTCTCATCTTTGTTCTTTTTATGTTGTTAATATTCTTGTAATTCTAGTGTTTTATATCATTGGTCATTTAGGAAAGACATTAACAAATCATTCTAGAAAAGACCAGATGTAAAATTGTTAGTTAAAGGGAAAATATCTTAATCTTAAGAAATTAATATATTATAAGACGTAGCCCTCAAGCTGTTTTTCAATGACAAACTAAAATAGAAGAATCGAGACGGTGAACATTGATGCTTCTAATGTTATCAAATTATATTACTGTCCAATATAATAATATCTTAACGTATAATGGGTATGTGTATTTATTTTTTCACGAAAACGATCAATGAAATCACATTCAAACATCTTGGAATCGTCAATACATATCCAATTAATCATTGGTTCACCGAGAAAAACAGTTTTGGATGGTTAATCGATCAATTTTTCACTTTTTAACGAAAACCGTTTTTTGAGCGTTTTAGGTTTTTGGCTGAGCGTTTAGGGTTTGGTTGAGCGTGTTTTGAGCGTTTAGTACCTTTGAGCATCTTGCGTACCTATCATACGTTAAGGCATTAGCGTACAGTATCTCTACCCATTAAACTACTATATGACTTTTGGCGTCGAGTTTTGGCATAGAGCACACACATTTAAACTAATATGATTTTTGGCATGGATGAATCCAAAGGGCTTCAACGAAGCATTATGATGGTTCTCTACCTGTAAAATGAAAGTCCTTGGTCTATTTCTAGTACATGTTTCACAATGTAAAATTGCATACGCGTTCTTGATGTTTTTTCTAGACAATTCGATTAACATTTCAAGAGTACCATCAAAATCTTTTAAGCTGAAAGTGAGTTACACCATTAAGAGAGATGGCCCGGACGTTAAATACTTCGAAACCTATACTATCAAAAGGTAAGGTCGGACACGACATAATGAAGTTTGTGATTACACATATGTTTCATGTTTATCTATTAACTTGAACATTTTCTAGGTTGATTAAAATTGTGCATCATCAAAATCTTGAACAATGCAAACCAATTAATGAAGATTTATTCAAGATGGTGTGGTTGTATGTAGCTATTTATGAGTTTTTCCTATTTTCTTTCTTTTTTTTTTTTGAAATTGCAAATTTCAATAAAAAAAACTTGCAAGAAACTAGAAAACCAAACACACAAACGCATAAAATACAACTGAAAATTAAACTAATCTTTTCACAATTTTTAGTCCAACAAAAACCCAACTATTTGATATCATCAACAATCTTTAAAAGGGAAGCCGACTTATAAGAGAAAATGACCTCATTTCTAGTCTTCTAAATGTACCAGCACGCTGTAAAAAATCCCCTTTAAGACCTTGTTTTTGTGAAGCCCCAAATTACTAGTATCATGAACTTGAAGAAGGTCATGTATCGTAAAAGCATAGATGAAAGGAATATAACACAAATTACTGACATATCGTCATATAAATGTGGCAAAGTAACAAGATGTGAGAAGATGATCACTAGATTTTTATTGTTTTCACATAATCTACAAATCATCGGAGTCACGTCAATGTTTCTTTAAGATAAAGTAACAAGGTTCGAGAGTCTTTATGTCTTCCAAGCATGAATGTTTACTTTTTGTGTAAAACAACGATTCAACTTAAAAAAACGAAACAAATGAGTTGAAGCTATTGAACAAGATCTTCTACATAGAACCCACCATAAAAACTCTGCATGGATTGTTCGGTCATATCCAACGATTTAGAAAAAGAAAGTTATCGCACCAAAAATAAGTAGTCCGAAAATTCTCTAGATTTATATGTATAGTTGATCAAACATCGATTTATTGTATTTCTAACTTTGTAATATTCCTAACGAAATTCTAGTAGTATTTATACAAAGTAACCTGGTGAAAGGTTACTAAGCAATGACATTTACTGAAATAAAAGTCAATATAAATCACATGTTAAATATTTTTGTTCTTTATCCATTCCTCATCTTCATTCCTTTGATTTAAAGTTAAAACAAAAGAAAGAAAAACACCGTTTTCTAAATTCAGTTTTTATTTTTTAAAACCTCTTACATTCCATTTCCCACATCTAACCAATTAAAAATGTATACAGGATTTTACATAGATAGATTTTCAAGTAATTAAAAAATGGGATTAGCAAGAGAAGCATTACCTTAAGAAAACAATGTTGAGACAGGTACGAAAAGCCTAATTCAATGATGGAAACCGTTAGAAGGATTGTCGCATAAGTATGGAAAAGACTCTTATAATTGGGAAGGTTATGTAGATCTTTGAAAATTCCATCCTAGTATCCGTTAAAGGAGCGGAGTAATTCGGTAGGCCATTTGATTAGACTCAAACATCTGCCAAACAAAAATTCCGTTAAAGGAGCGGAAAAATCTATGATGGTGTTTGTTTTTCTAAAAAAGGTATGCGAAGGCTCTTTTGTCTGCGCCGCGCAGACAATGTTATCTGCATAGTGTTTGTTTTTTTTTTTGAAAATGTTTCATTAAAAAACGTATGCGCGAACTCTTCTTGGTGCAGACTTGACCCATCCACTTTTAAGGTTTGTAAAGGGTTAAACACCACCGCCTACCAACACCCAATGTCCACCACTGTCACCTACCACCACCAAAGCTCACCAGCCACCATCCACCACCACCCACTACCACTATCTAGCACCCCCACCACCCGCTACCATCAATTCATTTTAGCAGTCCACATACGTTAAAAAATAAACAGGCTTCTTCCTGCAAAATGTAAAGGTTTAGTTCACCTCATTTTCTACAAAATGTATGCAAATATGGTACGTAAACTGCAGACATTTTACATTTGAAAAACAAAGAACACGTAACCCACTTAGTAGAAATGATGAAGCATAAACATACTAATAATAATAATAATAATAATAATAATAAAAAATAAAGAGTGGGGGGGATAATTGTAAGATGAATAGAAGTTGAAGGAGTAAGAAGGTATTGATTTTAGTCAAGTGGGAGTGGACTTGGGAAATTTCTTGCCACCTTCCTTTAATTGTCTTCTTCTGCAACATTCATTCATTCATTCCTGTCACACAACACAACACAACACAACACAGATTCCATCCATACTTTATTTACCCATAACACAACACAACTCAGATTCCATCCATACTTTATTTACCCATTAGTTTACCAATCCAATCACTTCCTTCAGCACCTTTTCTTCCATGGACTCATCACCCATCCATGAAGGTTAATTTACATACATACATCTTATTTAATTTATTCATTTTTAAGTTGTAATAATCTCACATAGCTTATCTCCAGATTCCCAATTTTCCCCCTTTTTTTAGGTATAATAAATCAATCAATTTGAAGATTATGTACTAGCAGCAGATTATTATTATTATTAGGGTTTTTATGTTTATATGTTGTTATCTACAGTACCCAAAAGTACCAAGTGAAACTATATACTGGACACGGTACGGATTTTGTCGGTTTAGTACGGATCTGTCACTAAAAAGATACCAATAGGATGAAAAATCATCCACTACCGGTACCGGTACTGATTGTGTTTGGTAAAAAATGTTCATCCCTAAATATTTGCAAAATCAATTGTAGCAGTTAGTAAGTGATAATGGGTAAGTTTCATGATGATCAGATATATTGCTTGCAAATTTCCTGACTAAATTGATTTTGATTTTGCTGATAGGAAAACCTTAGTTGTTAAATTGTTAAAATTTCGGCAATTTTTTTTCTTTTATTGTGCTATCTCTAAATAAGTGTTATAACTTATAAAACTCGTTAACTCGCCAGCCGGGCACCGACTAGCGATTAATAGGGATTAATCGGGATTGAGTGGATTGGAATTATATATGTAATTTTTCAAAATTGTACACACACAATTTTTTTCAAATTTTTATTTATAATTTTTCAAAGTTATTATTCGGATTGGAATCATTGGATTAATAAGTACAGTTTTTCAAATACTTAAAAGATTTTTACTGAAATTTGACCAACTTTCACCAGTTTTGACCGATTTTGAATGATTTGGACCGGCTTTGAACGTCTACCGATATGTTGGTCCGATTAGGTGAAACTGAATATGTAGCATACCGATTAGCGATTAATTGGTGACTAATCGCGATTTTTACAACACTGCTCTGAATGATTATTCTTTAACAGGAGACGTACCTATGCCTTTAATAAAGCACAATCAAAACCCTAGCTCTCATGGCGAGCCATCACCATCGCCTTCTCCGTCCTCTGCAACGCCTCCGGCTTTAGTACTTTCAAATTCCGGGAAGCGGATGGATCAGGCTGGGAAGAAAAAGTATGTCAAGCAAGTAACAGGTAGACATAATGATACCGAGCTCCATCTAGCAGCCCAACGTGGTGATTTGGCGGCTGTGAAGCAAATCCTTGATGACATTGATTCACAAATGGTGGGAACTTTAAGTGGGGCTGATTTTGATGCGGAAGTTGCAGAGATCCGTGCGTCTGTGGTTAATGAAGTGAATGAGTTAGGTGAAACCGCGCTATACACTGCTGCTGATAAAGGGCATCTTGAGGTCGTAAAGGAGTTGCTGAAATACGCGGATAAAGAAACAATCACAAGAAAAAGCCGTTCAGAGTTTGACACGTTACATATTGCTGCTAGCCAAGGACATGATGGTAAGGTTATTCAACTTCATTTCATTATCAGTTTTGGTAGTTCATAGAGTTTGTAAATGTTATTACGTGTTAAAGTGAATCCTTCACAATTGCAGCTGTTGTTCAACTGCTACTTGACCATGATCCATCACTCTGCCAAACAAAATCACAAAGAAACGCAACGCCTCTCATAACAGCAGCTACGAAAGGGCACACTTCAGTTGTTAAAGAGTTGTTATCAACAGACAGTAGTTTGTTGGATATTACAAAATCCAATGGGAAAAACGCATTGCATTTTGCAGCGCGGTCCGGACATGTTGAGATCGTGAAAGCTTTACTTGAAAAAGATCCAATGTTGGCTAGAAAGACTGACAAAAAAGGTCAAACCGCGTTACATATGGCTGTAAAAGGTGTTAGCAGTGAAGTTGTGAAATTGCTACTTGAAGCTGATGCTGCTATCGTTATGCTGCCCGATAAGTCGGGTTTCACTGCATTGCATGTTGCTACAAGGAAAAAACGAGCCGAGGTAAGTGTTTATGTGTACTGTGTAGGCCCGTAAATGTAGGCCGTAAACGAACTAACCGTGGGGTGGAAGTTTGTTATGAACGTTATTTAATAAGTGCACGAACATGAACAAAAGATTTTTGTTGATGTAGTTAAACGAACAAACATGAACACATGTCTTGTTCGTTCATTTATGTTCATGAACATCCATTTAATTAAATTTGTTTATGCTCATTTATGTCCATTAGTTTTTGTTTGTTTAAGTTTGTTCGTTTATGTTTTTTAGTATACTCATTTAAAATTTTTAGTCCCGTTGCAACTTAGTCTAATTTTTATAACCTTTTAGCCCCAAATTTTAGTTCTTCACATTACTTTTATCTGGTATTAGCTCAGTTATGTTCGTTAATCTATGTTCAGTTATGTTCGTTTGTTTACGTTCGTGAACTGTTTGTTTATACTGTTAACGAACGAACATAAACGAACACGAACATGTTCATTTTTTTAACAAACGAACACAAAAACCCTGTTCGTTTAATTGTTCGTGTTCGATCGTTTTTCTGTTAAAGTTAAATGAATGAACACAATCATGCTTTGTTTGTGTTTGCTCGATTCGTTTACAAGCTTACTTATGTGCATTGTTGCTTACTTATGTGCATTGTTTTTTAATTGTTTTTGCAGATAGTAAATGCGTTGCTTAGCCTCCCCGATACGAGTGCTAACGTGAATGCTTTGACCCGAGATCACAAAACAGCTCTCGACATAGCCGAAGGGCTTCCATTATCTGAAGATTCTTCAGACATAATCGAGTGCCTTACTCGTTGTGGTGCGGTTCGTGCAAACGAGTTGAACCAGCCAAGAGACGAGTTAAGAAACACAGTGACTCAGATTAAAAACGATGTCCACGACCAACTGGTGCAAACTAGAAAAACGAGAAAAAACGTGGATGGAATTGCTAAAGAGCTCAGAAAGCTCCATCGTGAGGGGATCAACAACGCCACAAATTCAGTTACTGTTGTGGCAGTACTGTTTGCAACAGTTGCATTTGCTGCCATCTTCACCGTCCCTGGTGGTGATAATAACGATGGTATGGCGGTGGTGGTTGACCACGCTTCGTTTAAAGTGTTCTTCATATTCAACGCGGTTGCACTTTTCACGTCCTTAGCGGTTGTGGTGGTTCAGATAACCCTGGTTAGAGGTGAGACTAAAGCCGAAAGACGGGTGGTTGAGGTGATTAATAAGTTAATGTGGTTAGCTTCTGTGTGCACATCTGTCGCATTTATGGCTTCGTCTTATATAGTAGTTGGTAGAAAGTATAAATGGGCTGCCGTTTTAGTGACAGTTGTGGGGGGTATTATTATGGCGGCTGTTCTTGGAACCATGACTTATTACGTGTGTAAGTCGAAGAAAACTCGATCAAAGAGAAAGAGGGTGAAGAAGATTGCGCAAAGTGGTTCGAACTCGTGGCATCATAATTCTGAGTTGTCTAACTCGGAAGTTGAACCAATTTATGCCATATGATGATGTATATTATAGTCATTTTGTATAATGTTTATAGGTAGGTTTATAGTAGTCAACAATCGGCCAGGTATTATGAGGTCAGAGTACACTGTCGTTTGGTTTGGTCAATCGCCATGGAGAACTAGTTGACCCGCGAATGATTTCAAAGAGTTGGGATGGTTTTGTATTCTGATATGGGTTCACTCATAAATTTAGATCTTTAATATATGATCGGTTTTCTTTTAAGCAGTTTGCTTATTCATGTTTTGATCGTTTGCATGTATTCGAATTGGCAAGGTAAGCAGTCTCGCTTTAATTAGTCAACTGTCCAATCCGTTTCTTAAAACATTGTCAAAGACTGTAAAAAGTATGATGCTGGTAAAAAAGTCCAGGATTCGTCATTGAACGCTGTTCGCTCCCGCAGCTCATCAGTTTAACCGGTCCACGTGGATGGTTTTTCGCGTGGTTTATTAACCTTTTGGGTATCCAACGAGATAAGTTTTACATCAGTCGACTTGTATTCTTCTTCCGATAAAAAACCTTAAAACATCGGTTTGAAACTTGGAAAAAACTTAATGACGTTAAGTGTTTTTTAGCGGATGTCCATTAATGAGACAAAAACAGTTGGAAGATTGGACTGGTTGTAGTGATTTTTAAAGGTGAGATTATTATCGAGCAATACACAAAAGTTTTAGATTATTTATTTTCAATTTCAACAAAAAATATTGAATTTTTTCCTTGGATAAGAACTAATGGCTTCTTATAAATCACCCTAAATTAGCATATCCATGCTTGGATATACATACACACATGCTATTTAAACAAAAAACGAATTACTCTCTTGTTTGTGTAAGGACAAATCACTAAATTCTAACAGAAATAATAATTTGTATAAAAACGTGGTACTTTTTAAAACAGCATGAACTACAAACTCTTCTCCAAACTAAAAATTAATAATAATAGTCTGACTTTGGGATCAATAAAGTTTAAGAAACATATATATTATTGTCCCAATTAAATGTTATCTTGATCCGTACAAGTTTTATTAATTAACCATAACAATGATTGATCCGATCACCAAGTAGGAGTTTCTATATTTGGGAGTAGGGTTGTTTCAAGTAGCTTATGACTTACAACTCGTTTGTAATTAGTTCCGTAAAAGTGTACATGTAATTTAGCATGAAATGATTTTAGCTCGAACTACTTGACTCGTGAAGTTGAATCACTCGAATAAAATTCCAAACATAAAATTATTAAAATCCAAAACAAACGAGTAAGGTCATCAAGTCACGAGCTGACTCTAGTTGAATATGAGCTCAACTTGTTATGAACTCTCGCCCGACTTGGCCCACTCGTTAATCAAGTTCAAAATCTGTTTTTATCTAGCCTCTAATTATTTTCGTTTTTAAAAACAGAAAATATACTATGTACATATATATTTTAAGAATACATGTGAAAAGTTGAACCTTAGTTTATAGCATTAAGCAAAACAAGTGTTGGTGGATGACATCTTAACTTAATTTAAGATTTTGGGCCACGTATTGATTAAACTATTAACATTAAAGCATAATTATAAGGGTTTTTGTCTTCCATATTTTTCTGCTTTAAAGTGAATGTTTCTTTTATATTTCTATATTATTTGTTAATCTTATCAGGTGTCTTTCAAATGTTATCAAAAGGCGTACATGCATATATTATGTATATGTTTTATCATGATTAATTTAAAACAAACTAGAAGTACAGAACTTAAACCTTAATATCTGCATGATTTTCGATAAAACTAGATAACTATTTTCGATAAAACTAGATAACTAAATAAGTATATATGATACAAGCTTATCTGTTAGTTAACATTGGCAGGCCATAATCAAGGGAGTTAAAGCCTAGAGGGTTCATTGAGGCCGGGTTTTTATTAATGAAAAATGCGAGTTGCTAGTTTTAGTCAATAGTAACGATCGACCCTTCGAGTTGACGCTCTCATCCCGTCACTGAATTCGTAATTTGTAGTGATCTTGCACATTTTTATTTTCAAATAAATAAGTTAATGTAGGTGGTAACTGTAGAAACATGAAATGAATCTGACCTGATCCATGACGATGTTCCCCGGTCTTCGAGATGAACGAACCACGACTCGATCTTCTTCTCCGGTAGCTTAAGATCTGCAATGGTTTTTGGGGGTGTGGAGGTGACTGCTAAGAAATCTCAAGGATCTCTTGTTTACAGACACAAAAATGATTATGGTGGTGACTCTTATTGAGAGCAACCCACCCTTGATAAGGAGGTGGAGACCTCCTTATATAGGGAGCCTCATGGCCACCATCATGATACCCTAATGGGCCTAGCCCAGTTAGGGTTACCTCCACAAAACCCCCTCAGCCCAATAACATTGTATTAGTCCATATAATAAAATAAGCCAAACATAATAAATTTAGGGTCGTAAAACCGGGTTTAGTACCATACCCCTACAAGCCCCCCAAGTCCAGTGTTGCTCCTAGGCGTGCAAGCGTTTAGGTGGAGCGTTGGACTTTATAAGGTGTGTTAGGACATGAGGCGGTTTTTTCCCTTTTCTTCGGCCTTGTCTTTATTGTCTTTGAGTTTTGAGAGGTTTTCTCCATGATGGTGACATGTTATGATCCTTATGATAATGATGGTGTACTGGCATGAATAAGATATAGCACGCATCATAACAATAGTGGCGCGGGGCCTGATAAAAGATAAAGTGCGCGTCTCGATAATAATGTAATGTAACTTGCGCGCGAGGCAGCTTACGAGCTATAAAAATAACAAAGCTTGCGCGCGAGGCGACTTACGAGCTATAAAAATAATGAAGCATGCGCGAGTTGCGGCTTACGAGCTGTAAAATAATGAAGCATGCGCGAGTTGCGGCTTACGAGCTGTAAAATAATAAAGCTTGCGCGCGAGGCGACTTACGAGCTATAAAAATAATTAAGCTTGCGCGCGAGGCGACTTACGAGCTATAAAAATAATTAAGCTTGCGCGCGAGGCGACTTACGAGCTATAATATGATGATAATGACTGGCCCACAAGGGCCTCTTCTGCGCAGGATGACTATCCCGGCTTGTCTCCAAAATAATAATGGGGGCACAAACGGCCAGAATAATAATGATGTCATAGGTGCTTGTGCGACTCGTAGCCGAACTTGAGGAATTTGTAACCAAGCATGTGCTATTGTTAGTGTTCTGGTATTTGGCTACAAGTATTCCACGTCTCTGACACGAGCATCTTTTCTGATTGAGGGAGGTTTCCTTGTTATACTTGTCGGAGCAGAATAAGACCTCCGCTCCAGTTTGTTGATTTAAAAAGTTGCGCTGCGAAGATGTATGCGTTCTTTAGTGATCAGTGTTGGTCTAATCGGAGTGTTGATCTGCAGTGCGCGCATGCATGGAGGTGGTGTGTTATTTATAGTATTAGGGTTTCTAATGATTGGGCACAGACCCAATTAGGGCCTTTTTGGCCTCCTCCTATTGCTTCGCACCACGTGTACTTAGGACACCTGGTGCTTTTTCATTGATTATTCTCTGACCAAGGTATTTCACCTGACCCATGTGTCATCACGTGGTGGCACATGGGCATTGCTGAGTTGTCCACCCTTCATTGGCAGCTGTCAACATCAGCATATTCTTTATTCCTTAAAAGATACATTCTGGAAGGTTGTCTGATGAGCACAATCATGGTTGTCCTTATCCTGATTTGGATCAGACTATTCTCATTTGTTGTGTCGCTTGCGCGCGGCCTGCGCAAGGTCTTTTCTTTATTCTCACGCGCAGATGTGATATGCGTGAGCATGTGACATGCGCCATGCGCAGATGTGATATGTGTGAGCATACGTGATGCTTGAGCATATGATATGCGTGAGCACATGTGATGCGTGAGGATGCTCACGCATATGTGATGCGTGAGCATATGTGATATGCGCGAGCATATGTGATGCGTGAGCATATGTGATATGCGCGAGCATATGTGATGCGTGAGCATTTGTGATATGCGCCACACGCATAGGTTTTGGCTGTGTCTTCATGACATCCTGATTTTAAGCCTCGTCTATATCTTGTGGGTTGACCCACCCCGCTCAATGTTAAGGCGGGTGCATACCCCTTAAAGCCCCCCAGTCTAATGTGTGTCTTGTCTCGCGCGAGCGAGGTAAGATAGATATTAGACTTAATAGTTTGCTTTTTCAATAAGGCTTGTTTTTTCTCTCTTTTCTTGTACGCGCGTTGCGCGAAATTCCATCCCTTTGGTTAAAAACGAATCGTCAATGCACATGGTTGGTTGGTGTTGGATCGCGGTGGTGCGGTGCTCGGCGCCAGCGCGCATGTGTGATGGCGCGCTGCTGCTTTATAGCGGTGGCACTCATGCATGGTGGGATGCACCATGGCGGCCAGATGGTTATCCACGGTGGTGTGTACGCATGGTGTCGCAATGACCTTACGCGGTGGCGAGGTTCACTTGTCGTGGCGCGAATGAATGTTGACGGAATGTTAATCCGCGACTGTGCGCATGTATGGTGGCGGAGTATTGACCCGTGACGGTGCATCGTGATCCGCGGCGACGCGCTGCTGCTTCATGGCGATGTACTGAACCGCGGTGGCGCATGCGTGGTGGCGATGTACTGAACCGCGGTGGCGCATGCGTGGTGGCGATGTATTGAATCGCGGTGGCGCATGCGTGATGGCGGTACATCGAACCATGGTGGCGCATGCGTGATGGCGGTATATCGAACCATGGTGGCGTATGCGTGATGGTGGTATATCGAACCGCGGTGGCGCATGCGTGATGGCGCATGCGTGTGCTTGTTGAATATAAGGTATGCTTACACATTGAAATTTAAACAAGGTTGTAAGGAAATTATTTTTACTTACTCCTTAACAGTTGTCATATTTCAAGTTATTTTGCGATATTTTGAATATGCTGACACGTGCCTTGGCATTTCATTATTCCTCTTTTGCGCGACGTTATCGTGCATTTATTATAGGGAATTATGAATGAGTTTTTTAGCCTTTACGTGTCAGTATGTGTTACTCTGCCTATATCCATTATAATCCCATGCGCGGCCCCGACCTGAAACCTCAACAACTATGCTTTGGCATGTGCTTTGCCTTAGTTGTGCTTAGGTATTTTATGGTCCAGCTGCGCAATACGTGGGATGGATGCTATGAGTAATTTGAGCTAAGGCTCATATTATTGGCTAAGGCCCTGACGTTTTAGAGTTAAAACTTGTCAACGCGTCTGAGCTTGAAGCTCGCGCATGTATGTTTTACTTCGTTTTATTTTTAGTTTGATGTCAATATAATGTTGTCATATTGCTCAAATTAATAAAGGGAAGTGTGAAACATGTATGCAAAAATCAAAATCAGGCTCACACATGCACGTCAGCGGAATCGTGACTCGCGGGCGTGCATGCATGGTGGCGAAGCTTGATCCTTGGCAGTGCGCATGCAAGGCGGCGGAGTGGTGACTCGCGGGCGCGCATGCATGGAGGAGAGTTGCGTGCGCATGCATGGCGGCGAGTTGCGCACAAGCATGGTAGAGGGTTGCGCGCACATGCATGGCGTTGGAGTCTTCTACGTAAAACCAAGAGCATGGAGTCGTCTTTCGAACTCACATGGTGGTTTCCGCGGGCGCGCATGTATGGCTGCGAAGTGAGGATCCGCGGGCGCGCGTGCATGGCGGCGGAATGGTGACCCGCTGGCGAACATGCACGGTGGCAGTCTTTTGCGAAAAACCCACATGGTGGTTTCCGCGGTGGTTTTCGCGGGCGCTCACGCATGTCGGTGGAATGGTGACCCGCTGGCGAGCATGCATGGTGGCAGTCTTCTGCGCAAAACCCACATGGTGGTTTCCGCGGTGGCGGAGTTTTTCCGACTGTTAACTTTAGTTGCTCTAGTGGTGATGGAGGAGCACCGATGTACACAGCCTGTTATTCTTCTGTGCATTCCTTTTTGCTCCCAATTTTTTGCTTTGTGGCCATAGATCTAGAACTTATTCCAGCATTGAACACTGAAAAATCAGATCTGGATCCTGCACCCATTGCGTGTGAACGCAGATCTGCGTCACTCCAGAAACACAGATCTGGAAGCATCTTTTAGATCTATGGATCTTTTTGAGCTTTAATAGAACAAATCTTGAAGCATCTTTCTGTAAACTTCCAGATCTAGATTTTTCTTGGGAGAAAATGGATGAACAGATCTGAATAACGGATGAACAGATCCGAGAACCGAGACGAAAATCGAAGGGTAGCTCGTTGCCGTCTCACGGATGGCGCCAATGTAGAAACATGAAATGAATCTGACCTGATCCATGACGATGTTCCCCGGTCTTCGAGATGAACGAACCACGACTCGATCTTCTTCTCCGGTAGCTTAAGATCTGCAATGGTTTTTGAGGGTGTGGAGGTGACTGCTAAGAAATCTCAAGGATGTCTTGTTTACAGACACAAAAATGGTTATGGTGGTGGCTCTTATTGAGAACAACCCACCCTTGATAAGGAGGTGGAGACCTCCTTATATAGGGAGCCTCATGGCCACCATCATGATACCCTAATGGGCCTAGCCCAGTTAGGGTTACCTCCACAAAACCCCCTCAGCCCAATAACATTGTATTAGTCCATATAATAAAATAAGCCAAACATAATAAATTTAGGGTCGTAAAACCGGGTTTAGTACCATACCCCTACAGTAACCATATCAGCATAAATAGTATTTTGGTCAGAGTCATGATTTCACTTTCCTGGTCTTTGTTGTTTCTTTGCTTTCATAACTTTTATTGACTTGTAAGTAGAAATGCACTTGAATCAAAAGATCCATCTTTGCATCAATGACTTTGATTACTGTCTGTCCCTAATTTTAATATATAAATATGATATGGTTTTATGATAGAGACAATACTACAAAAAGTCGGAAATTAACTAATGCTTAAAGGTACATTAATTCACATAACCATTCATCATTTCGTTTTAAAGATTTAAAGTTATAATCTAAATCACTTTTGGCATTTACACCAACCACCTTTGATAATATTTTTGCTTATTTTGAAGTAATTTAGCCTAGTGCATTAATGGAAAGAAGTTGTTAATCAAAATATAACATAGAATAGCCAATAAGACAATACTAGCTTATCATATTCTCATTGTAATTTGGTTCATAGTCCACATATTGTAAAGTACAAGACACCAAATTTCAAACTAATAACATTAATATTTCTTGCTTTCCATCAACCCCTACAAAGTACTTGTCTTTCTTGATCATCACATACAATTCTTGAAGTTGCTAAAGAACAAAAGCCCATGTCACTTATGGTCTTATTTCTTGAATGTGACCTTTTGCAATGAGCAATTGCACTTTGTATCTGGTTTTCTATCTCCGAACTCGTGTTGATTCTTCTATGCTGAACCTGTAACTCGGTAGATATGTTGGAAGTACTTGCATTCGAAGACGATGAAGGCCCGGCTGGTGAAAATCTCTTTATCATCACACCAGAAAATGATCTTCTGTGACGATGACCACCATTGTTACTATCATGTTTTTCTTTCTTCTTTCCACTAGTTCTTGGAAACTTGCTTCTAGAATCATCTGAACCGCCTGATTTACCGAAGAAAGACTTGAGGTAATCCCTAGAAGCTTTTAGTTTCGACCCGAGAGAAGATTGTTTAGTCAGGCTAAGCTTTTTAGTCCAAGACTTTTTAGGGTTTTCGGTTGTGTTATCAAGAAAGTAATCTTCTGGATAGAGTTCCCTACTAACCTGACACGAACCCGAAGGCGACACATTGCATGACCCGAATGGGGTGTTTGAGATAGGGGTAGCGTACGTGCTCGTGTCTAACGGGGTGCTGAAGAAGTCATCAAAAGTATCCTTGTTTTTATCTTGGAGGATCTTTTCAACCATTTGTAAGCGCGGTGGGAGATGAAGAGGAAGTAGTTTTCCATTGTAAAAAAGCTCATCAGCCGGAGAAGTTGTGGTTAACTCTCTGTCTGATGAGCTGGAAAACATCTGGAACTCGAACTCATTTGAATTTGAGGGACATAAAAGATTTTTGTACGCACTTACTTCCATGTCTATGTATTCTTCATCATCTTGTTCAATATCGTTGTAACAAACGGAACCTAAAACCGAATCAATAGCCATAATTGTGAGAATGTTAGGGTAGGGAATAGTGTGTTTCTAGAGGGCGTGCTTTAATGTAGAAAGGAATTAGAAATGCCAAACTGTACGTGGTAAAGCTCTTATATAGACCTTTGCATACACTTTAATGTATGTGTGATAAATATATTAAAATAATTTGATGATTGTATATAAAATATATTAAAAGATGTTTTCTTGTGATCGAACTTGATGCTTATTTTGGGGGTTTCCTATTTTGAGGTGCACGAGCAACTTATATATTTATTAATTAACTTGAAATGCTAAAATAATCGAACCAAACATGTTAAAATCTTATATGTGCGACATGTGACTGGACAATATTTTAAAGATATATTTGGCTAGAGGCCTAGACTTTCATGATTATATAAAATACAATGATTTTGGTACTTCCTCATGTGTAGATTAAGTCGATCATTCTAGCTAGTTGTTGTTCAACAACATATATAGCTAGAGTTTCATCATTGCAATATACTAGATAACGGATTGCTTGGATTCGTGCTTGTTTGTCGTATGCTAGATCTTCGTTCTAGGTAAATGTATATATGCATGTAATTGTAGCCCATCTATTGAGTTTCGGTTGGAGGGAGGATTAAGGTAGGAAAACTCATTGTGTCCTTTCTTGTTTATATTAGTTATGGAAGGTTTTCATATGGCGACAGAGGATTTGATGGACTTGAAGTTGTTTCGAGGGGTTGGTATTGTGAAGGATAATTTGTTTTTTCATATCGGATGATCAAAATTCTTGGAATGGAATTTGAGTGACACGCATTTTGGATCGGTTCTTTGTAGTCTATAAGGAAACGCATTGGAATAAATATGTACCGAGAAAAACTAGCATTATGGTGTGAGTGTGTGACATTTACTTTTGGATCGTCTTTCAACAACAGATGAAGGAAACTTAAGCAATAATGTTGGGTAATACTAGTATTTTGTTTCCTACATGCTCTTGTAAAGTGGAATCTAGGGATCATTTGTTTGGAGAGTGTCAGGTTGCTGCTCATACTTGAGGTTCTTTTTTTTAGATGGTTGGATCTTTAATATCCGAGTTCTTTGAAGTTGGAGTGTATATGCTCATGGTTGGAGGCGATATCTTGCCTAGGGCAAAGAAGGTGTTTGCGAAAGCGATTATCATGACAGGGTGTTGGGTCCTTTGGCGGTTCAAAAATGACTTTATTTTAGTCAAGTTATAGCGACTCTTTGAACAACCTTATTTTTGTTATTATGTTGTTCACTTTTCGTTCATGTGGTTTGAAAATAGAATTATAACATGTAATATAGGTTTAAAACCCCTATAATCATGATGTACTTTGTTCGGTTTTTGTCTGGCTTTCTTAACAGTCGGGTTTTAATATATAGTTGCGCTCTAGTTATTATCCAGTTGTGTTAAGAACTTATGCTTTTGTGATGATGAGAGATTTTGATATGTGAGTTTCAAAATATGAAAAACAATATTGAGTTAGTTCAAGTGCTTCCCTTATATAGGTGTTGAATGATGAATCTACACAAAGGAAGATGTGAAACGCTACGACTGTTCCAACGACAGTTAATTTTGATGCCTAAAACGTTAATTCTGTAACAGACAACAACTACCAAAGTTCCTCAGCCACTACCGACCTTCAACTTCTTAACTGAATTTCAAAGTCACTATCGTCGTAATGTTTACTACCTAGCGACAGCTTCAAAGATAATTTAGATGTTTAACTAGTCGATATTTAATATAATGCTCTTAAATTTCACGGGTTGTTCATGTTCAAATAATTACAATTGGCCTTCTCAAATCATCATGCATGATGATTGACATCCCTTCTCAGTAAAGCGATGATTGACATCCCTTTTCAGTAAATACGGGTATTGGAAATAGTTTCAAACGCTATTAAAAAAAGGTTCGGCTGATCAATGCGTCATTTATTTAAAAAACCATCTCATTTCTCAATAACCTTATTTTATGGTAGGAAGTATATGTGGGATACACGCAAAGAAAGAGTTTGAAATAATGAAGTATCGAGTGGCAATCGATCAATGGAAATGCATATAAAAAGAATATTGGCCAACAATGTCTTTATGCTTTTCCTAACTTTTACTGGATTCCTGCTTTGTTTTTTTCTTTTTAACCTTCTCCACTTCTCTGTCATATTATTTCTTTTGTTTTCAACTTGTGTTCGGGTTTCCATATATTATTATTAATATTATTATCTTTCTTGTTTTCTTATTATGAATCAATGATATTCAAAATACATTTGAAAAATAATAATCATATTATCACAAATCATTTTTATTAAATTTTAAAAAGGTTCTTTAAAAAAAATTTCCATCTGCAGTAGATTCACTAAAAAAAGTAACAATTAATGAAGCTTGCAACCGGCAGAAATAGTCGTAAACATAGCGACCAAATGAAATGATCGCAAAAGGTAGATGTGTTGTGCGTACAAATCTAATTTAGAAAATTACCCTAAAGTATCTATGCAAATATGCAATACTTCCCTAAGATGGGACTGATTTGCAACATTTTATGATACATTTAAAACAAATTATAAAAGAAAGAACTATAAAATCCAGATTAAAGAAAACCAAATTCTTCTATTTATGTTTTTAAGTTTGTTTGTTTGGCTAGCTATAAACTATTGTCACCCAAGATGTACCAATAGAGTCTTTGCTATCATACAATAACATAAATATCATTAAATTAAATGTTGGATGATGGTGTTCTTGTGCAAGCTTTAAGCAATGTAATGATGCAAGTGCATTTATAGAATGTGTGGAGCAGGCTGCCTCCCATGAATGTCAACTGCAATGGTCCACTTTTAGTGTCTCTCTTAGACAGCTTTAAACAATACATCCCTCAATTCCCTTACCAGTTTATTTCTTTAGGATTTTTTATACATAAAATCAAAAAAAGTTATGTGACTCCATGGTTGCACTTGTAGTTATGTCACTGTATGGTTCATATCTATTTATACTTTGAATACTTAAGTACACATCATACATCACTTTTTCACTCTCAGTTAGACTATGTGTTCAGGTTTGGCTAGTTAAAGTGTCACGTCACTATCATGTAGATAGTGAGCTTTAATAATTCATCATTTAACAAACACGTTATAATTTTAATTAGATACTAAAAAACACAAAAGAAAAATGTGTTTTGCTGAAATGGGTTGAACCCCACCTTCTTGAGCCCTCTTGGGCGTTTAGAGAATGGCGAGAGGAAGGCGGCCGGTTTGGCTCCGGCATTGTATTGTGATTTGGCAACTAGTTAAAAGCTGAGATGGATGAAGCCTTCACAACACTCAGTCTTCCAACCATAAAATGTCTGATTGGAAGTTGTGTATCAGAAAAACATGCATGTATTGTGTAATGGCATATGGGATATTGAAGTTATTTTAACTCATATCATAAGAAAAACAACATATTGAAATATCTTTGATATAGAGTTTTGTTAACTTGGTCAACCTTTTAAGTTTTTACTTATTTAGGAATCTATGTTTGATTTTAACACCCTCTTAACTTTCATATTAGTCAAATAGCCCATAAGGTGTTAATAAAGTTTCACCTCATAATTTAACTTTTACCGACTTCACATAAAATTAAATTTTGTAAATCGTTTTAACAAGATAACAAGGAGCCTAGCTTCCTTTAATAAAATAGAACCCTCCCCCCCACACCCCCACCACAACACACACATGGAAAATTCCTCCACTTCCTATATTTTTTCATTTTCTAATATATATAAGTATCTTAAGTACGATCTTTTTTTAACAAAAAATTTCTTTTACTATAATATACACTAATAAATCTAAATTATTTCACTGTTTAGGTTTAAATCTGAGACCTCTCTTCTAAAAGACATGTGTCTCTATTAAATGAGCTAGTTATACATTTACTTTAGTACAATCTTTTAAATAATGGAGTCTGGTATTAAAGTCATTAAAGCGTTTTATAAAGAGTTAACAAGCGTGTTTCAAAATTTGAGACACCACGTTTCATTAACTATTAGAATAGATTCATGTTTCTAACTCTAGATTCCTTGCGTTCTAGACAACCTACAAAAGGATGCCCTTGCGTATATTCTATAAGTTGTTTTTGAAGAAAACCAAATGGTATACCTTCAAACTAAACTAGGAGTTTTTCTTCTTTTTAAAAGCCATTTGTTATTGGATTATTATTGCACCCAATAGATACACTTATGTTGTATTCTTTTGTAGTTTTGGAAAAAAATGAAATGATTTTCAAAAATCCATTCATGTTTTATTAAGAAGTTATTTATACAAATTTATCTTAAGCTATGAAGCCATCTGGTTCTAGTAGGATCGTTTTAAGATGAAATCAAGTCATGAGATTGACCATTCGCAATCTCCAATTTCCTCGAACCACAATCGTCTCCAATCATCAACTTCGTTCGGATGAAGCCAATTGTTATCGCTTTGGACGATCCAAATAGTGAGTTTCTAGAGTTTGTTTGGAGAATCCCAATTACACGCTGATAATAAAGGATTAGATTGTTGAGAGCGATTAATATAGTGTATTGTCAAGTTGTCATACAAAAAGTATTATGACATGTTTTATATTTAAATATGAAATTAACAATGTTTAGAGTTATTTTATAACAAATATGCACTAATAATCACATAACATGTAAATTTATTAATTAAAGAAAACTATAGCAATATTATATACAAATTAAAGATAATAAAATATTCATCTTTATGGTGTAATTTTTAAAAATATTAGCATATGAAAAAAGTTAAGAGTCGCTTAAAAGTTGTGGGGATGATTGGTTTAAAAACAAAATTAAAAGAAATACATGGCTAAGATGATACAACAAAAGTGTAAATTGTCTTAACATAGTCAAAAGTTAGGTAAAAATGAGGATACAAAAGCGTTAATATATGCATAAAAGACTATTTTGCCCTCCTAAGCTCTAAAACACGTGCAATAAATGCTATATCATTAACAATAAATATTGTATTATTTTAAAATGCATATGTGCGTTGCATTATAATACAGTATAGAACAATCGAACAATTTAGAAATCAAAATCTATTCATCCATGACCTGACCAATGAACTTTAGCTCAACTGATATATGAAGGGAAGTGGAGATTTTGACTAAATGCCGCAAGGTATCAAGTTTGACTCCGATTCTAGCCAGATTTTAACGCAGTGGGCCTTCAGACTACGATTTTCCTTAAATAAGAGATGATGAGTTTGGGCCATCCGATACCGTACGCGATCGCCTTTTGTCACATAGTTACCCTGAGTAGTTGGAATTTTATTCATTGATAAAAAAATAATAAAATAAAATCTATCCGGGTCCCGTGTCAATATTTTACGTAGGATAATAATAGGAGATGATAGCCTGATAAACATAGGATAAAATAATATATACAAATAAATAAATCCACAATTCCACATCCTGAGAAAAAAAAGGTTCGTGTGAAGAATCCTGTGGTTTTCTTTCAATTATTTGTTTTGTGCCGTACTCTTTACTTACACTATCTACTTGCTTTTGCTACCACCAACCAATTACTGTAAGTTTCATTCATTCTTTTCTTGTAACTTTTTATAATTTTATTTTTACACAAATTGTTTTTGTTTGCATGTTCATTTGCTACATTTTACAACATTTGTGGGTGTAAATGCAATTTTGTAACAAAGTGTTAAGATGCATTTGTGTGTGGATTTGATTTGTGAGTATAGGGTTTGATGCTTTCAGTTTTGGAAAATTTAGGGTTTTTTTTAGCAAATGTGTGTTCATGAGTTTATGTGGTGATTAGAGGTGCACACTGAATCCGGTTAACCGAACTTTTGGCAGGGGTGTGCACGGTTCGGTTAATTTCGGTCAATAACTAAAATCAAACTGGACTAAAATTTTTCCTTAGAAATACATGAAATAATGGGTATTAAATACATGAAATGGAGGTATAAAACCTGGAAATATATGAAATTATGAATGATTCGGTTAACGAGGGTACAAAAGATAACGATAACTGCTTTTCGGTTAATTCGGTTCAATTCGTTTAACGGTCCGGTTATTGCTCATCCCTTGGTTCGGGACCAGTTTATAATTCTCTCCACTGAAACCGATTAACCGAACCGAAACCAATCACAAACAGGTTTTGACTTTTGGAACCATTAAAGATGAAGATATATGTTGAGGTTTTGTATTATGTGATTTCAGAGGAATCATGAGCAATGAAGAAGAGAAGAGGTGTCCTTTGTGTGCAGAAGAGATGGATTGGACTGATCAACAATTAAAGCCTTGCAAATGTGGTTATGAGGTTTTTTTTTTTCAGCCCAATTTCTTTTTTTGTTAATTCGTTTGTTGGTTTAATATTATTCAATTTTAGATGGAAGGAAATTAGGTTTATAAACTCAGATTACATATTTACATTATTATTATTCTTACTATTTCAGGTGTGTGTTTGGTGTTGGCATCACATAATCGACATGGCTGAAAAGGATGCAACAGAGGGATTATGTCCTGCATGCCGGACACCATATGATAAGAATAGAATTGTAGGGTTGGAATCAAATTTTCAGAGGTTGAAAATTGAAATACTTTCCAATCTTGTTAATTTTAATCGCTTCGTTTTACGTTAAGATTCATAAAACCAGTCCTTTGTGTAGGGTGTCTGCTAATAATTCTAGTAAAAAACAAAAGCAACCGAAGGCTAAACACAAACCGAATGAAGGAAGGAAAGACCTTAGCAGTGTCCGAGTTATTCAACGAAAAATGGCGTATATTATTGGGCTGCCCATTAGTCTGGCCGATGAAGATGTATGCACCTTTAAATTTCAATTCTGTTTATGGGACCATCCAATGTTTATGTAATGTTATTGGGTCATTGTTGTGCAGTTATTGCAGCGGAAAGATTATTTTGGGCAATACGGGAAAGTTACTAAGGTTTCTCTTTCTCGGACATCGGGTGGGACTGTTCAACAGTTTGCCAACGACACTTGTAGTGTGTATGTTTTACAGCTTTTAAAATTGATATATTTCGGTATATGTTAATGCACACTATATATTGTATGCTATTTTATATATTGCTTAGTGTCTAAGTATTTATAGATATATTGCATACTCGAAAGAGGAAGAAGCAGTGAGGTGTATTCAATCCATGCATGGCTATGTGCTGGATGGTAGGTTTTTAAGGCAAGTACATAACCTTCTATTTCTTGTTTACTTGTATTTATGGACGGTAGGCCTGTAAACGAACCAAGCGAACCCGAACAGGCTTGTTTGTGTTAACTTTAACTGAACAAACGAGCACGAGCACGAACACGGACACTTAAACAAACAATTTTTCTTGTTCATGCTCTCTCCATAAGAAAATGAATGTGTTTGTGCTCTATTATACTCGTTGTTAGTATTCTAAATGAAAGGTTCACAAACAAAAATGAACACAAATAACGTAAACAAACACAGATGAATATAATCGAACACAAACTAAAATAAACAAAGACCTATTAAAAGTAAACGTATTCTCAAACTAGCGTCTGAAGTACCATTATTATTAATTTTAACAATTAAGAAGTCAACAAAGATATCCAATAAAGGTTTAACTATGAAACTAAAATTGATTTCAAATTAGTGTTTTTTAATAACTAAAGTTGAGTGAATATGGAACATAAACGAACTGAAATAAACAAACGTAAATGAAAGAACATATATGAACGAGCGAGCTATGTGTCCATGTTCATTCGTTTAGTTAAATGAACAAAAAAGTTGTGTTTATGTTCTTTTGTTAAATGAACGAACATAAACGAACTTCCCATCGCTTCATAGAACATTCGGTTCGTTTACAGACATGGTGGGCATCATATGTATTTGATTATCAATCATTCAGTTAAAATTCAACTTTTGCAGAGCATCATTTGGGACCGCAAAGTACTGTCATTCATGGTTAAGGAATACGGTATGCATGAAATGGTCAACTAAAAAGTCATCAAGATCCACTTTTTCAGTAAATGTTTGAGAAAACTAATTTTTTTTCTTTTTGTTGGTCAGCCCTGCAACAATGTTGCATGTTTATATTTGCATACTATTGGCGCAGAAGAAGATAGTTTTGGCAAAGATGAAATTGCTGCAGTTCATACTAGGTATTATATATCACATTAAAAGCTTAATGTCACTGTTGTCTATTTTGTGAATTGATACTAATTCTATGTTTGCATTTAGTTAAACATCGAGACTAAAGTTCTATACGATCTCATAATAAAGCTTCTTAACAAATTTAATTGCAGGAATAGAGTTCAAGAAATTGTTGGTGCTACTCAATATTTGCATAAACGCTCGGGTAGTATGTTGCCACCCCCGGTAGATGAACACTCAAATAGCCGCAGTGCTTCCGTTCAGGTACCTGCTTTTAGCTGTTGCCTAGAAGTAAGATTTTTTCTGTTATTCTTTCCAACTGAAAAATATGATTAATGTTAAAACACGTTGTACGGGTGTGAATAAAACCGATCCCAGACCAAAAGAACCAGAAACCAAACCAAAATAAAAACCCATGGTTTGATTTTACGTCTTCACAAAAGCCAAAATTTTGGTGCGGTTTCGGTTTGCGGGTAACTAAAGCCCAAAAAAACGAACTGAACTTATAGATTTTTTTTTTCTTTTGAATTCTAAGTTATTATAATAAATTAATACATAGTGTACCCAAATATTTTAGTCCAGGTGTATATCAATAAAAAAGTTATTAACTAACAAATAAATGTAGGCCCAAATTCATTATTTTTAGCCAATTTTAGTTTTCGGCTTAAATTTTGTAGCCTAAATGGTGAAACCGAAACCTAAAAAACGAAATTTGAACGGTTTTTTTTAAAAACTTAAAAACCGAAATTTTAGTTTTTGGTTCGGTTTGAACTTTGAATCCAAAACCAAGCCCGACCGACCCATGCACACCCCTAAAACACAGTGTGACTGTTTTCTTGTAATCTGTTTTTCTATAGTTTAGATCATGAGTTCACAACTGTGAAACTTTTTTTGCTATTGTTCAGGAGGTAGCACATGCTGCAGTAGCTTCTGATGATATTTTGTCGTGTTCTAACAACAAAGACGAAGAAATAAAATCAACCAAACATGTGAAAAGTTTTGTTGATATTGTTGCAAGGCCGTGTAATTCAGGTGCAGATAAAGATATTAGTTTAGTATCAGAAGAGCCGATGCTAAACTTATGTTCTGATATGTCTTCTGTATGCATCAATAGGAGTAATCTTGACAAGGCTGAATGTTCTGATTTTGTGCCATTAAAATCATCAACCAGCAAGTTATATAGTGAGCCTTTTAGGGAAGCTTCTAGACCTCTTTCTCTAGGACAAGATGATCTAACCCATATGGACACTAACATTACAAAAGAACAACCAGGTTTGGTATTAGATTCACAACATTCTTTGAAACCCGTTGAGGTAATTAAGAATAGTGACCATTGGTGGCATATGGAGTTAGAGTCGAGTAGTCAAAATGGTTATGGTGTTAATAACCAAGCAGAATCTAGGGTAAACGATGCGTGCAATGAGAAAGGATTTGAAAATCTGGCTAAGTTAGATTCACAAAATTCTTTGAAACCCGCTGAGGTAATTAAGAATAGTGACCATTGGTGTCATACGGAGTCGAGTAGTCAAAACGTTTATGGTGTAAATAACCATGCAGAATCTAGATTAAACAGTGTATACAACGAGAAGATATTTGAAAATTTGGCTAAGTTAGATAGAATACATGGAGGGTCTAAATCTATTTTTAATGAAGAGATAGTAGAGCAACTGAGACGGCTTGATGATGATAGTCTTGTGAATGATGACAAAAATTCTGCTGCTGTTGAAAGCAGTATAATATCAAATATATTATCCATGGATTTTGATGGGTGTGATGATTCGGTTTTGCCTCAAACGGTAACTGGATTGTTTGACAAGAAAGATGGACGGCATGGTTCTTTATGGAGTTTTCAAAAGAGTGATCAATCAAGATTTTCTTTTGCAAATGAAGGTTCTGTTGAGAACCAGGACCGTGCCTACAAACCGCAATATCAAGGTATGCGTATCACATCCATGTAGCATAATTTATTTCTAGGGTTCTATGATTACAATTTTTATGTGGTGTATATAGTTGGATAGATATTTTCATTAATATCTTTCTAAATTACTATTGTTTTGTAATGAAAGCATCTAGGGCTCAGAACGTGATACCACCAGGATTTCCCAAACCCCCTCCTGGCTTTTCGTCGGGCATAAGAACGGAGCCGATTGTTTCTGCTAGTTCTGGTACGTGACATTTTGTATATACATAAATTTGCATTCTTTCTTTATATTGCAACCCTAAGTAAGTGTTTTGACTTTGTTAAATGTCAAATTCTATTCTGCAATCACAAAGCAAACTGTTTTGTACTTTTATGGATAATCATAATATCCATAAAATATCCCAAAAATGGGTCTATCCTCTCCTATAGTTATAACCGATATTTTGTATTAATAGTTAAATACTAAAAGACTAATAGTGCTTTGTTTGCTTTATTTTCAGGAAGTTATGTGAAGAATTCTTTACCAGACAATCATTATCGTACACCATCAATAGGGAATCTACGCAACAGTAGTGATGATCTTATCGATCCTGCAATAATGGCTGTTGGAAGAGGCAATTCATCATCTTTTGACATGAGGTCAAGCTCATTTGATGAAGAGACAAAGCTCTGGCTTTTGATGCAACAACAACAATCTGCCTCTGCATCGGCCCAAACATCCTTCATGCAACAACACATCACACCCCGGTTTCCTTCTTCACGGAATGATTATTATGGAGATCTGAATTCCAGGCTCGTGAACCAGGGCTGCACACAGCAACAGCACTCACAACCCATGTTTTCAAATGGTCATATAACAAACGGGTATCAGCAACTGCACTTTGATGGGGCTCAAGTTAACACCAGAAGTGAAGTGGGAGGCTTGCAGGAACAATTTCAGAGGAATGAGAGGTTCGGGTTAGAGAAATTAGTATCCGGGTATTTGGAATGTAAATTATTCATCTTTCTAACTTATCTGGTTTGATTATATGAAATGAACATTCAATTATTAAATCCATACTGTTTGTGTATTCAAATGAGAAACATGAAATCTTGGGTGCTTGTCATTTGCCATGGCTTCGGTTTGAGTTTCATATTGTCAAACAAGTTTTTTTTATAAAAATGACTAAGAAAATGAATTCGATGATACTAGAATTTGTGCAGTCATCTATCTATAAGCATATCAAAGAGACCAGAGTTAAAGGTCTACTTCAGTTTTGTACCCCATGACAAATATTTGACAGATTGGTCTGACCGGTTTTGAACTTGGTAAGAGGAGAATCCTGATGATGCTGCAGTAGAGGCAAATGCGACATTATGACCAATTGCCGACTGCATTTGCCATGATGTGTTCGAGACTCCAAACGTTATTGTTGGTTCCTGGCAATAATATTATCATAAATTTACACTTTTAGTCTATAATCATCACAACTGAATCATGTAAAACTCAGTTAATTGTTACCACATAATTAACAAGAGTTTACACACACCTTTGTCATACCAATATCCAAATTTAGATCAAGATTGTAACCATTAGTATCTTCATCCTTTCCTTTCCAGTTAATGTATACTCCATTAGATTTGACAACAGCTTTGTCATAAGCCCTGTATTCAGAGAAGAAACTGCAGGTTATTTAACAGCATACACACTAGAAACTTGGCATGTTTATGGTGATTTGCATATTATGATATTTCCAATAATCTTGCAGCTTCTGCTTCATTGTCAAATAATCCTAGGTAAACATACATGCAACTGAACATTTTAATCATGTCTTAAAATTTTGAATTCAACAAGGTAACAAGTAATTTTTGCTTACTTTTTCCCGAGTAACTGACCCATGCGAGCCTCCCATTTACCACATTTGTGATGGGTTACCCCTCGGTATTTTGAAGTCCCACGTGAGGATCCGCTACTGGGTTGACGCAGTATTTGAATAAATTCTTCTTTTGACAAGTTCTTCATCTGTTACATCAGTATGAAAAACTTAGGCCTTATAATGATCATGAAACTTAAAAGTACCATACAACATAAACCATCTAAATTGTCTCCACCTGTGTCATATCTTCCTCATAGTAACTCAAATCAAAATTGATATCTGCACCAGTTCCTCGAAACTTGATTGCAGCCAGATCATATGCTCTAAATTCAATTTGCAAATAAGTCTAAACCAAGATAAATATTGTGTAGCCAAACTAAATTTCTTATTGGAAAATGGGAACACTCACCTTGCTGCAGCATAGGATGTGTCAAATCCACCTGTAATCATACCAGCATTAAGTCATTAACTAATACATTAAACTGAAACTAATTTATGTTGTGACTTGAACAGAATTGGAATATCAACTATGCTTACCTATGTACACTTGTTTTCCGCAATCCCTGAACAGATAAATGCTAAGATGTTAGATTCTAATCAGCAAACAAAATAAGAAGCATTCGGATCATTGAGAACTCTTACAGCCTATTAATTTATATTCCATAATAATATCAATTTTAGTAAGAACTAGGGGGGCAAACGAGCCAAATCGCTCACGAGCTATTTTTTCGAGCATGAAACGAGCCGATCTTTTTCTAGCTCGAGCCTCAAATAAACCGAGCTCGAGCCTTGTATGGGAAGCTCATTTAGTTAAACGTTGAGTATATTTAAGTTTTACGTCTTCTGGACTTATATGTATTAGTTTCACAATGCACGCCCGAGCTCGAGCCGAGCTTTGGCTCGTTTAAGGTACTACATGAGCTCGGCTTAGGCTAGTTTAAGGTTTTTCTTAAAACATATAACATAATTAAAAACGTATACAAAAAATTGTTGAATAATACACGAGCAGAAGAAAACGACTCACGAGCCGCCTCGAGCTCTCGATAATGAGTTTGAGCCAAGCTCGAGCTCTCGTAAGTCAAAATGAGCCAAGCTCGAGCCTAGTTAGGCTCGGCTTGCCTCCGCTCGTTTTCAGCACGAAATTCTTATCACTCGGATCAAGCGAAACGTGCATTGATATGTTGTACTGTCCAATTAGTTATGCATATGATTACGCTCGGCTAGTTTCAAGCTTTTATCGATCTGATCTCAGGTAGTTTGCGAGTGGCTTGGCTCGTTAGCACCTCTCCTTACAACATATTGAATTCAAATTCTGAGAGATTTTGAACACGGAGTTCTGTTCTTATCATCCGGATCAAGCAAAACGTGCATTGACATGTTGTACCGTACAACTAGTTATGAACATTATACGGTTAACACTAAACAGCATAATTAGAAATAATAACTACCTAAATTAGAAATAGAATATGTAGATCAAGGATAATAATAATAACAACAACACACCATATATGTGCTTCCCAACGGCCGGTCCGACGATAAAACGTCACTCCGCGGTACGGTGAGCTCTTAGACGGCGGTCCACGTCGGTTTTTCCATAGTTTCCTTGGCAGCATCGGTTCCGTGTTCTTCTGCATCTCAGCAACAGATTCCGGTACCTTGAGATTCAACCAGTCCGCCGTAACAAACGATATCATCGACGAACGTGATGTAATTAATCCATAACTCAACTCATCCTCCACCTCCAAACCACCGGCAACCGGAAACAACTGCTTCGTAATCAAATTCTCATTCGATACGGAAATAACGTCATCGGAGACTAGAGGTTGTTCATCTTCTACACTGGAGGAAAGTGAAAGTGAAGCACCGGAACTGAAGCAATTAGTAGACTCAAAACCACAGTTAATATCTGCAACAACGTTTAGATCTAACATCATCTTCAATCCTTGATGGATTAACTGATCAAGCTCAAGCTGTCTGTGTGATTAATATTCAATCTAGAGAGAGAAATGGAGGGAAACTGAAACGGTTATAACAAAGTAACAAACTATCTGACACGCGAACACACAGCTTGTGTGTGTGTGTGTGTGTACGGATGAAAAGTTAATAGAGTATGAGTATTGGTGGAAACGACGCCGTTGTAGGATTATATATGGCGATGAAGGATGATATTAAACACGTGAAGTACATGCTATTCTATTGAGAAATAGTAATTATGTAACAATATCATTTTCATAGTCGGCTCATATACAGGGGTGCAAATAAGCCGAGCTGCTCGCGAGCTACTCGAGATCGGCTTGTTAAAAATCTCGAACGAGTCGAGCTTAATCGAGCCCGAGCCCGAGCTCAAGCCTAAAAGTAAGCTCGTTTAATAAACGAGCCCGAGCCCGAGCTTCACTTATCGAGCTCGAACCGGCTCGTGAGCCTAAACGAGCCTGTCATTTATATAATTTCTTAAAATATATAGTTAATAATTATTAATATATATATATATATATGTATATATCATGTTATAAAAATAAATAAAAATAAGTAAATAATATATATTATTTTATACAAAAAATTATAATAGAAAAAATATATAAAAATAATTATATTATTTAATAAATAACTTTTATATTATAAAAGGTAAACGAGCCGAGCTCGAGTTTGAAAAATCTACTCACGAGCCGAACTCAAGCTCTGGAAATAGAGCTCGAGCTCGAGCTCTATGTAAGTTAAACGAGCCGAGCTCGAGCCTGGTCAAGCTCGGGCTCGGCTCGGCTCGTTTGCACCCCCACTTATATAGGTACTATAATACTAATATCGTGTTTAGGTGTTTGTTGGTAATAGTTTTAAATTTAGATTTAAATCAACTTGTTATTAATAAAGATTTGATATATAATGTCAACTAATTTGAATTCATCATCCGAAACATAAACAAGTCGAAAGTCAAACATTAACTACAATGAAACAAATTTATTAGTCAATTACCCAAAAATGAAATAAGTTTTCTTTTAAAACGTCATGAACCCTAGTTAAGCACATAACAATTACGTATAACTTATAAGTTACAAAAGGTTCATTACTAGGCGGTTTGGTTTTCAAAGCAAACGCCCGCGTACCCCTATGAAGAGAGAAAGTTTCAAGCAAGGCGGAGAGGGTATTGTATCAAGCAACAAGCATTTTTATTTTATTTCATATGTATATAACGTATATTTTCGTTTTTTGATTAACCCGGCGTTTTGATGGCCGTATAAACTTTTTTACGTGACTGGAGTCAATAATGATAGAAGTTAAGAGTAGTACGAGCTAACCATATTTCCCTGACCGGAGTTCATATATTATTATTTTCTTTTTCTTTTGTGAAGTCCTTTTTTGTTTTTGTTTTTTTCATGTCGTTCAAATTATCATCTTTTTCATATGAGCTTTAGAATTGTTTTCATGAAGTTAGAAGCAAGACATGGACTATTCTTATTG
Source organism: Bidens hawaiensis (assembly GCF_021521415.1). Lineage (NCBI taxonomy): Eukaryota > Viridiplantae > Streptophyta > Magnoliopsida > Asterales > Asteraceae > Bidens > Bidens hawaiensis. The sequence goes on from NW_027492517.1 coordinate 59,328, forward strand.
AGTTATTTTAAAAAAGGAAAACTTTTCAAAAAGAATATCTATTACATGTTTGAAATTAACAATCTTGTGAACTAAGTTTTTTAACGGTTTTTTTACTTCTCATGTATTTTATACAAACCATTACATTATTTGACTTGTTTCGATCTAAATTTCTATGTTGTTTACTTGTGTTGATAGACATCCATACATTAAATAAACATTTCATTTACACCACTGAAGAAACACTAATCGACCCCGGGGCAGATTACGGATAATCTGGGGGTTAAGTAGATGTTTCCCACGAGGGTTAGGTCCGGCAAAGATGGTTGTTCTTCTGATGACCTGCAAAACAGACACCGTGAGCTCGTCACTGAGAAGGGGGGTACCTCCTTGTGACCACCCTCCGGCGTGAGAATCAGACTAGATTGCTCTTGACTATAAGTGTATATTAAGAGAAATGACTAGAGCAGATATCGGATAATATATGAAGATATAAGATGATGATACCGTTCCAAGGTGTTGGAGTATTTATAGCCGAAGGTAGGTGTCCAAGAAGGTACAGCCGGCTGTATAATATTCATTTCTACCAACTGTGGGCTACGCACGTGCCGTGCTGGTGGTTGGTGGGTAGGCAGCGGCTGATAGTGACATGGCCGGCTGTGTACTATTCCTTTTCCACCAACTGCAGGCTATGTACGTGCCACGACAAGGGTTGGTGAGTAGGCAGCGGCTGATAGTGACATTAAGTACTAGAGCGTGCTGCTCGTCGTACTGTTGTCAGTGAGCTGTCGCAGCTTTGGTCAGATCTTTTGTCTATACCTTGGCAGGTATAGTACAAAAGGTCCTCCAGTAGCGTACGGACTGGCTCATTTGGGCGGGAGAATTCCCGGCTTTGGGCGGGAGTATTCCCGGCTTGCTCATTCCCTCTTCAGTTAACATTACTGAATTATTTGAGAGTTAGTGCCTTGTGCGTGTAGCCTTGCTGTTAGTGCGGGTAGCCTTCCCTGATGGCTAGTATCCGCAGCTGCGGGAACAGGCGGAGTACGTCACCATTGAGAGGCTTTTCCTGCGGGAACAGCTTGCGTACTGCGCGTAAGGACGTCATCTCTCTGAGCATGGTTGGTCCTGCGGATCCAGTTGGTCTTTGCGCAGACGTCCCTCTAAGGAGTCTTGCGAGTTCAACTGCGCAGACGTCCCTCTTCGAGGTGAGTCTTGCGGGTCCAACTAGGCTCTGCTGGGACCTACCTCTTCAAGTCCCCCCCAGTCCAATGTTCTTCTCATGAATTGTTAATAAGTGAGGTGAACCTTTGGACTTAAGCAAGGGGTTTTGAAAAGGGGTTTAGTTTTAAGGTTTTCCATGGGGATTCTTCCCGCGGAAGTCCTAATGTCACGTGCAGAAATTCCTGACTTTTCTGCTTGATCTTTGGGTATGATGCGGGTAGGTCTGTAACCTCCTCGCAAGTCAGGAGCGTTGAGTACCACTTGTGTAGATTCTCCATGAGGTTTTGGTAGTTTTAAACATAGTGATCAATTATGTTAAACAACTAATTCCATCTTGGAGCTTCAAACAATCTAGTTCTCAACGTTCCCGCTATGCGGGTATATTATTTCCGTTTCCGCAAGCATGGCCCAGAAGATCCTTCTTGGTTTCGATTCCCTGCGAGTGCTAAGTATGTGAAGGGTTTTGCCTTGACACTGTACCCGCACTCGTCTTATAGTTACTTTACTTCCAAGGTATTCTTGGCTTCAATTCCCTGCAGGTGCTAAGTATGTGAAGGGTTTTGTCTTGACACTGTACCCGCACCTGTCTTATAGTTACTTGGTTGCCAAGGTATTATTGGCTTCAATTCCCTGCAGGTGCTAAGTATGTGAAGGGTTTTGCCTTGACATTGTACCCTCACCTGTCTTATAGTTACTTGGTTGCCAAGGTAAGGGGGTGTAGTCCTTACTTTTGAATCTTTTTGAATCTTGTTGAAATTCGAAGAGTTGGTGAAAGGATAAGAACAGTCCCAACTGTTGAAGGGACGGTTGCGTCGTCCGACGGTTTCTTCTGACAGTTTCAGGACGTGCAGGAAGTAATGGCAACGTGACAGTATATGGTCATTCCAGACGCTTTTTCAGGCGCGTGGGCACGTGGTTGCGAAGTTTACGGCGCACGTCCTGTCAACAGCTGTTGCCAGCTTGCTTTTTCCACGTGTCATAGTTTCATTGCACCTGCGTTTCTCTCTCTCCCGCATTAAATTCATCGCATTCATTGCGATGAGTATATAAAGGGAGGAGAGGATGCATCTCAATTCAGAGTTTCACTTCATCTTCTAAGCGATTTCCGGCGAATACTCTAACTTTTGTCGAGCATTCTCCTGAAATCGTTCTTCTTTCCATCCTCCGAAACACGTCTTCCATTCGTGATCCTGAGGCTATTGCCGAGGAGTCCGACGTGTACATCGAGAACCCGATGTCTGACAAGGACGATAAGAGTACTGCTGGGGAGTGCCAGTGTGCTCTTTCCGTCGACGTTTATCAGTACATCGTCAGGAAGTTCATGCTCGAGCCCTTCGAGCCTGAGTTTCCTGAGCCTCACCAGACGGTGTACGATGCCCCCAAGGGCAAGATAGGGGTGTATGTTGCATTCTTCATCTATGGGAATCTCAGGTTCCCATTGACGAAGTTTGTGTACCGTGTTTTGGAGAGACACGGTGTACACCTAACGGAGGTGCACCCGATGGCGATCGCAAAGGTTCGCCATTTTGAATGGGTGTGCCATATTCTGGGCGTTGAGCCCCGCGTCGACCGCCTGATGACCTTCTACTCTTGGAGGTGCATCCAGGGCTGGTATACCTTGGTCAATCGGATCAAGGGTTTGAAGATCTGCGCTACCGAGCGCAGTCTTCGTTCTTGGAAGCGGGAGTTTTTCTATGTCTCCGCTCGCGTCGTCCCCATTGCGATGACGTTCAAGAACGGGAGGGCGCTCCCTAGCCTTCACGCCTCCAATTACCAAGAGGCGGAATGGTTCGCCACGATCTTCCAGATCCAGACTCCGGTTTACCGCTTTGCGGAGTCTGGGATGGTGATGCTTGGGATGAGCCGGGTATGGAAGGATGCTGGGGCAGAGGCGCCACAGATTCCTATCGTCCTCGAATACTGTTTGAACTCTATCCCTTACGGTATGCTTCATATCTTTTTGCTGATTTAGGGTTTTTGCTCTAACCATCTCTTTCTTTTTTATTTTCAGAAAGAAACAACTTGCAGTCTCTTCTGCAGCCGCGGGAGAGCGGTGGTCCCGCTCGGTTGGGTACTCGTGATCTTGACGAGCACGATTTGCCCATCCTGGAGTAAACGGCGGATCGGTTTGTGGAGGTCTACCCGCCGGGCCACGAGATTCTGAGCGCCAGGCGGCCAGGTAAGGGACTCTTTAACCCTCGCCCTCTCAATGCTCAAACCTCTGCTAGAATTCCTCTAATTTTGTCATCTTCTGATGAGGAATCCACAGATGGTCTTTTCTTCGTGAGGAAGAAGAAAGCTGCCGGCGTGAGGGGCAAGGCGAAGGTTGCCTCCACTGCCGATCAGGGGAACCGGTCTGAGTCGGAGACCGAAAGTGAGGAGGCGGCGGGGAACCCTGGTGGTGGTGAGACAACTGTCTCGGAGGTTGAGACAGCTGTCACCTCCGATCCGACCAGTACGACGACGGTGACCGGCGTGAAGAGGCCGACTCCATCGGGTTCGTCCCCGCCTGTCAGAACCTTCAAGCTCAAGAAAACTCGTAAGTGTAAATTAATCTTACCCGCAATTCTTTCCGCCATTGTTTTTAATATCTTGTCTTCATGCAGGCGTGGATGTAACCGCATTCCAAAGTGATGCGGGAAGGGGCATTCTGGACCCACGATGGTAGGTTTGGTCAACCTACCCGAGGCGATGACCCAGGCAGCTGCGCCTGTTTGCAGCATTGGTTCAGTTGCTCATCCCGTTGAGGCAACTGTTCCAACTGTAACGTCCTCTCCGCCGGCTGTCAGTGCCATATTCACTGCATCCTTCACTGAGCCGGTGGTGATTGTTTCTGCGGGCTCCTCCACAGCGGCGGCCACGGTTGTGAGTTCACCTCCAGTGAGTTCATCTCCGATGGTCTCTACCGCGGCGGCTTCAACCGTGCCTCCGGCACCAGCGACTACCTCGTCCCCGGCCGGTTCAGCAGGTATGTTCAGGGTTGGGGCTTCTAGCTAATCTCTGCCTCCTTCCCATCTGCCTGACCTCTTGGATGGATATCCTTTAGGTTCGGGTGATGGGTTTGGCGGCTATCGGCCTGTTGTCGACCCTACAGGTGCGTAGGGTTATTTTGGACTTTTTATTATATATATTTTTTATCTTTTCCTAACTGATTTTTGTTTTTGCAGTTTCGGATTCCAATGAGATGTATGTTCCACGGTGGAACATCCGCCGGGGAACAACCCTTCGGACGGCTGTGGACTGCGTCGAGTGGGCGCGTCACGCAGCCCCCAGTGGCGCGTTGGGGGAAGCCATGTCTAGCTACCAGGAGGGTAGGCTGATGAATGAGCTTCGGATTCTCCTTGCCCGGATGCAGCCGCGCGTCGAGTTGCTTTGTCGTGGAAAAGACAAGTTAAAGGCGGCGCGTATCCAAGAAGTGGCTCAGGCGCGGGCTATCCGGGAAAAGAATAGGAGACTTTCCGCCGTTGCTGCGGAGAAGGAAAAGGCCTTCAAGGCCCTCGAGGTTGAAGTTCAGGCCCGTCTCGAGGCCCGTTCCAAGGCTGCCCAAGCTGTTAACGAACAGCTTCGGTTGGCTAAGGAAACTGCGCGGAACGCGACCGAGAGGGCCACCAAGGCTGAAGCTGTTGCTGAGCCTCTGCGCGCCGAGAATGAGGAGCTTAAAGCCAAACTAGAGAGGCTCCAGCAGGCTCATGATGCCTTGGCCATGGAAGACGCCAAGAAGCTTCAAGAGATCTTGGACCAGAGGGGTATGCTTGACCATACTGAGCGTAAGCTAAAGGGCGTTGAAGAGGCTGCTGCTAAGGAAGTGTTGCTTGCCAACCTTAACAAAAGTGAAGCCGAACGCACCCGTAACCAAGCTCAAGCTGCCCTCCAGGAGGCTCTGATTACCAAGGAATGGCTTCTACGAGAAGCGTTGTCGTAGGTAAGCTTAGCTTCATAACGTCTTTACGCTTTTCTTTATACTTAGAAAAGTTTGATATATTTTTTCTTTTTGTAGGTTGTGCATCGGATCTTCACGGACACATCTTACGACGATGCCATGAGCGCAGCCCTCAACGCTTCCCATGAGGATGGGGAAAAGGCTGGTTTCTTGCTTGGTCTGGGGTTTGTTTAGAAGGGCATTCCGCCTTCCAACTTCCCTCTTTATGACGTGGACACTGAAGCTGCATATGACCAAGCAGTTAACCAGTATGCTGCCTTCCCGCATCCGGTGGTGGAGAAGGTGAACGAAATTGCTGCTGCTGATGATGGGCTAACCATTCTCAAGACTTTCCTTGAACCGCCACAGCCAACTGATGGTGCGGGTACAAGTGGGTTTGGAGGGAGTGGTCCTGAAGTTTGAACCTTGAGATCCCTTCCCACCGTTAGGATAGATTTATATTTCTGTAGGCGGGTAGATACCTGGCCATTCTTGTAATGTTTGAATTTTTTATGAAATATAAATGTTTGTGCGGGTAGGACCGCCACTTTCACTGGATGACTTGCTTTATAAACGTTATATGACTTGCTCATGCATATTATTGCTTAATTTGGCACTTGCTTTGCCGCATAAACAATATATGATTCGCTCGTGCATACTTTAGTTTAACTTAACAATTTTCCAAGTGTTTTGAATAAGTTAACCGTTCGACTCGCAGTTGTCAATAGGTTAGTGTTCAGTTTCCTCTATCATGATTGTGCGGGTAGGACCGTCATTTTCATTTAGTGGGATGACCAATCTTCACCTATAACTGACCTGCGTGAAGGTTTGCCGTTTTTTGTGTTTATGCGGGTTTTGCCGCCGTCCACACGCAACGACTTCCCCACTTATTTATGCGGCGAATACCGGCATATCAGTGTTTTGAAGAAGTTAAACCTTTCAACGCGCGGTTGTCAGTAGGTTAATGTTCAGTTTCCTCTATCATGATTGTGCGGGTAGGACCGTCACTTTCATTTAGTGGGATGACCAAACTTTACCTATAACTGACCTGCGTGAAGGTTGTCCTTATTTCTTAGAAATTTTTGCCGTTTTTTGTGTTTATGCGGGTTTTGCCACCATCCACACGCAACGACTTCCTTTCACACTTATTTATGCGGTGAATACCGGCATATCAGTGTGGAAAGTTCACAAGTATAAATGTAAGACCATCAGCGTCAATGTGATAAGGAGAATCATTTCCATTAGAAGTGGCTCTGGGCCTTTTCTTTACAAGTTTGGAATTGATCTGCATGCAACCTGTGTAATTGAACTCCCTTCCATGTTCTTGGGATGGGGGTGTCATCGAGCCTTTCGAGCCGGTATTCACCTGGTTCGGAATCTCGTTGTTTACGCAGTATGTAGTCTCCAACATTGAAGCTGCAGTTTCATTCGTGTTTTCCCCAACTGGGGTTCTACACGCATTAGCCTGCTCAGCGTTCATTACGCCACGAGGTGCGTGAGTTTCCCATCTCTGACAAATGCTTCGACGATGTCCTTCAAGTCTAAGCATTCCTCGGTGGTGTGGCCTCTTGTCCTGTGGAAGTCACAGAATTTGCTTTGATCAGCGTTTGGACGCTGTCGGATAATTGGAGCCTCTGGCCATGGGAGCCTCTCGGTGGCGAATATCTCGGTGACGCTTTTGGTGAGTGACGTCCATCTGGAGTTCCGGTTCGACGACTGCATGTTATCCTTTCCGCCTAACCGAGGGCGAGAGCTGGATGAGGTGTCAGTTTACCCTTGACTGCCAAATGCCTAGCTTCCTCTTTTTGTTTAGTCGGGCGGTGTGTAAGGCCCCTCTCCCGGTGACCCTACTTTAGCGTCGGATTTACTCATAAACACAGTTCTTCAAATCAGAGTTTATTAAAACTTTTCGCGGAATATAAAACATCAATCATTTGTTACAAAACATTAAATCTTTTCTTTGATACCATAACACAAAACTTTATATTTAAAACATCTTTACTTCTTTCTTCAGATGCCAGCCGTTCAATCCATGCCGTGTGTCATCCTCATGCTAACTCTATAATCAGCTCACCTGCGTGCATACTAAAAGTCAGCTACGCTGAGTGAGTTCTAGTTAATCGAACGCCATACAATACATACACATACATACATATCCGTAGATACATATCCATACTTCACTAGTTACCCTTCTGTTCTACATACATACTTGCTACCATACATACATACATATCTACAATCACTAACCTCAGTCTACCGAGAGTACGTTCATAGTTCACCGTCTATACCTGTACTCAAGGTCGTGAACACGTACAAAGTTCGCAGTCCTTACCTATGTTCACCATTTATGGTACGTACAAGGATCGCGGTCCTTCCCTATACCATAGTACATCCACAACACGTACAAGGTTCGCAGTCCTTCCCTATGTTGCAACCTAATTCATAGCACGTACGAGGTTCGCAGTCCTCCCCTATGCTACAAAATCAGCACGTATAAGGTTCACAGTCCTTTCTTATGCTGAAATACATCCACAACACGTACAAGGTTCGCAGTCCTTCCCTGTGTTGCAACCTAATTCATAGCACGTACCAGGTTCGCAGTCCTCCCCTATGCTACAAAATCAGCACGTATAAGGTTCACAGTCCTTTCCTATGTTGACGCCTATCTACATTACGTATAAGGTTCGCAGTCCTTATCTACGTTACATATATCATCTACTTCACGTATAAGGCTCGCAGTCCTTAACTACGCCATCACCAGCCGAGTCTATGTCCGACAGAAGCTAGAGGGATTTGCCATCCTAACTTACTATGTCGAACGTAGAACTCACATGCCATTCGTGTACCTATATACACATACTTACATTATAACAGAAGAACACTCTAGGCATTCTTTACCTCATTCATTTAACAACCATACCCCTTGTCGTTACGTGCAATATCCGAAGATCGTTCACGCCCCGAAAAGTATTCTTTTGAAATATTCATACATCTTCGATATATAATATTCGTACCTTTATTTTTAACCTGACAGTACGCGCAATATCCGAAGATCGTTCGCGTACCGACAAACAATCATTCATATCTATCACACATATCACATATGATATACACTTATCACTTAGGATAAATGTATTAACAACACATCGAGTATGCACACAGCCCCGAAAACATAACAAGGAATGGGGCTAGAAACTCACCTGAACACGGTTACGTTCACCGTTGATCGTAATCCCTTTCTTCAGTTGTGCACGGCTGACTGTATAACAAGTATACGTATCAATTAACTATCACTACTCATATCATCTTTCCAGTCTTAACTACTACCCACAACGAACGGGGGTCCGGGGGCAGCGCCCCTGGCAGCGGGGTCTAGGGGCGGCAGCCCCTAGCAGGGTCCAAGGGGCAGAGCCCCTGGCTGGGGTCGAGCTGCCAGGTCAGCTTGGAAAAATTTTATTTCCATTAACTGTCTTAACACATTTTTCATTAGATTTTTAGTTTACTTCCTAATCGAACTTGGCTTTAGGCGAAGTTAAACCTTAGGCGAACTTAGCTTTAGGCGAAGTTAAACCTCAGGCGAACATGGCTTTAGGCGAAGTTAAACCTCAGGCGAACTTAGCTTCAGGCGAAGTTAAACCTTAGGCGAACTTGGCTTCAGGCGAAGTTATCATCAGGCGAACTTAACTTCAGGCGAAGTTGTCATCAGGCGAACTTGGCCTCAGGCGAAGTTACCAGTTAGGCGAACTTAACTTTACAGCGAAGTTGCCATCAGGCGAACTTATCTTGCAGGCGAAGTTCATCAGGTGAACTTAGCTTGCAGGTGAAGTTCATCGCTTTGAAGGCGAAGTTGCCTAGTTGCAGGCGAAGTTGCCCAGATCAGCTGCTGTTCGGTTTCTGTCCAGCATTTTGAGCGATTTTAACACCCTTGCTATGGTTCAATATCACCCACTACGCTTCCAGACCATTTTCGGTCGTTTATACACTAAAAAGCTTGGATCTTTAAACTTCAAAGATCAAGAATCATACCTTTTTGAGCTTGTTTGGATCTCGTTTAACTTGTTAACACAACTAATCGCTCTCTCTCTCTCTCTCGGATCTGCCCGTTCCTCTCCTCGGCCCGGCGGCGGTGTAGATGGTGTGTGTGTTTTTGGAGTGTGTGTGTAGAAAGTAAGGAAATGAAGATATTTTTGGGTTTAGGGGATATTTATATCCCTGAAATCCCATGGACCTAAGGCCCATTCTCATTTAACCCGTCTCCATTAATCCAACACTAGCCCGACTCATACCAACTCCTACTCTATTATTTATTTCCCGAACCTGAGTCAACTTTCCCTCTATTATTAAGTAATATAATTAATATCATTTTGGAAATTTCGGGATGTTACACGGTGAGGACGTTGTTTTCTCTTGTTTTCTGGGTGTAGAGGTTTGTGCTCTGGGGAAGATCTCTACCCAGTTGCTTTTCCGTTTCCGCGAAGCGTTTAGCTACTTTCATGATGGCATCCCACGTGGATGGCATGCCGTCTTTACCCGTTAAGGTGCGGATGAGCTCTGGGTCCTTCGCGCCCTGGATGAAAGCAGCGCGAACAAGATCTTCGCTAATAGTGCCCAGACTTAGCTTCTTTGAATTGAAGCGCTTGATGAAGTCTAGTAAAGACTCATCTTCCTCTCGGATGCAGTTGAGGATCGTCCATTGCTCTTCGGTATACTTTCTTTGTTGACTGAAGTGTTGGCTGAACTTCTGCTGGAAGTCCGCCCAATCGTAGATGTGGTGGACCGGTAGACGGTCAAACCACGCTCTGGCTGCTCCAACCAGCGTCATCTGGAACATATAACACCACGTGGGTTCCGTCCAGTTGCTGACGGTTGCCCCCGCTATGAATCTGTTCAAATGATCGTCTGGGTCGGATATACCATCATAAGTGCCGATGTTGGACATCTGTTTGGCACTTATCGGGGCGATTGCTTCCGCAATGTCCCTTGCAAACTTGGACGTTCCCGCATTTGCAGCAGTTGGTCTAAAGGTTTTGGAGAAGTCACGTGGGTTTCCCCCCGCGTTCCTTGGTTTGAAGGTTTCTTCGAAATTCCTTCTCGGTTGGAAGTCCGTTTCCTTACGCTTCCCTTTCGCCCTATGGCGAGGGTTTGCGTCGGTGTCGGATTCCTCCCGATCATCGTCCGAGTACTCGCACTCACTGCTCATGTTGAGCTGTTGTCGAGTGCTTCCAAATTCGTCAGCCTGTTGGATGGAACGTAAGCGTTCGTCCAACTCAGCTTGGAATTCCTTCTGACGTGCTTCCGCCCACGCTTTAACTTGTTCAAGTGTTTGGCGGGGGAGCCTCGTCTGTTGTCTTTCCACCTGGGTATCAATGAATCTCAGGGGATGATTGTTTACTACACTTGCCCCGGCTTGGGTAACCGGGGTAGTGTTCGTAAAATTTACTGCACTTGCCCCGGCTTGAGTAACCGGGGTAGTGTTCGTAAAATTTGTGTACTCGCCGGTGTTCCTCCCAGTAGCTGGGGTTGTGATTACCGGGGTTTCTTGGTCACTCGCTGGCCTCGGGACCGGAGTAACGTTAACCATCTTTCCAGAAGTTTTGAAAAAACTGAAAAAGAATAAGTTCTAGCTTTTATGCACGGATGGCGCCAATGAAGAAACACTAATCGACCCCGGGGCAGATTACGGATAATCTGGGGGTTAAGTAGATGTTTCCCACGAGGGTTAGGTCCGGCAAAGATGGTTGTTCTTCTGATGACCTGCAAAACAGACACCGTGAGCTCGTCACTGAGAAGGGGGGGTACCTCCTTGTGACCACCCTCCGGCGTGAGAATCAGACTAGATTGCTCTTGAATATAAGTGTATATTAAGAGAAATGACTAGAGCAGATATCGGATAATATATGAAGATATAAGATGATGATACCGTTCCAAGGTATTGGAGTATTTATAGCCGAAGGTAGGTGTCCAAGAAGGTATAGCCGGCTGTATAATATTCCTTTTCTACCAACTGTGGGCTACGCACGTGCCGTGCTGGTGGTTGGTGGGTAGGCAGCGGCTGATAGTGACATGGCCGGCTGTGTACTATTCCTTTTCCACCAACTGCAGGCTATGTACGTGCCACGACAAGGGTTGGTGAGTAGGCAGCGGCTGATAGTGACATTAAGTACTAGAGCGTGCTGCTCGTCGTACTGTTGTCAGTGAGCTGTCGCAGCTTTGGTCAGATCTTTTGTCCATACCTTGGCAGGTATAGTACAAAAGGTCCTCCAGTAGCGTACGGACTGGCTCATTTGGGCGGGAGAATTCCCGGCTTTGGGCGGGAGTATTCCCGGCTTGCTCATTCCCTCTTCAGGTGACATTACTGAATTATTTGAGTTAGTGCCTTGTGCGTGTAGCCTTGCTGTTAGTGCGGGTAGCCTTCCCTGATGGCTAGTATCCGCAGCTGCGGGAACAGGCGGAGTACGTCACCATTGGGAGGCTTTTCCTGCGGGAACAGCTTGCGTACTGCGCGTAAGGACGTCATCTCTCTGAGCATGGTTGGTCCTGTGGATCCTGTTGGTCTTTGCGCAGACGTCCCTCTAAGGAGTCTTGCGAGTTCAACTGCGCAGACGTCCCTCTTTGAGGTGAGTCTTGCGGGTCCAACTGGGCTCTGCTGGGACCTACCTCTTCAACCACTTTGTAATTGTCTCTTTCTTTCATTGAAACACTCTTGTACAATATTCTTTGTAGGTGAGTTGCATAAGATCGATAGTCCACCAAACCATGTTGCTTGATTGGGTAATGAAATTGTCAAAATATGTTACCTATTTTGTAATGTGAGAGGAGGACCCATTCGAAAAGACTAGAGTATGTTAATTTAAAGTGAATGGGCCCTTTCGTTCATGGACACCTTTATTTTTAATGTCTCAAATTTAATCATAGATTAAAAAGATCTATGAGACTAGTCGGTATGGGGCTCCAACATATGACATGGCAGGCGCCGATGAGCGCTCAACACCACCAAGGGGCGCCTTTGGTGATGGGGCGCCGATGATGAAGGTGGTTGTGATGCTGGGCGCGGATGAGGCTTGGATGGTGGAGCCCTCTCTCTCTCTATCTCTCAAACACGCATACATACATATGTATATATGTGTTAAAGGGGCTTCGAAGCCCCCCGCAGCATAGTGGGGCGCCTTTGGTTGGGACTTCGATGTCCGCGGTGCTTACGTGGCGCTGGCGTGTTACGGTGAAGGGGCTTCGAAGCCCCTCACCATAGCGACCAGTCTGACAGTATGACATAATATTTTAAAGAAAATACGGAGCTAGACAAGTAGGTTACTGTCGGTAGTTTTAAATGCATAAAGTAATCTTGGTTGCGATGCAATGTTTTAAAGAGTGTGTGGTTTGTTTAGTTTTTATTGATTTCATCTAAGTATTTTTGTTCTTATATATGGTTTTATTTTCTTGTCATTTTGGTCTAATTTACTAGCTTTGAAAGAGGTATTTTATGTATTTTTTTTTACTTGATGCACAAGTTAGTAAACAATATGTGCAAGCTTTACCATCTTCTTCAAGATATGGTTTCTTCAAGTCCACAGCATCGCTGGCAACCACGGGCTCTCAGCCACCACATCCCGGTGACCCTTGCCTCTCACCACATCGCTGACAAGCACAGCTCCATGTGACCACCATCGCCACGGTTGTTTTCCAAGAAAACTTTTTCACATTTTCTTTTTATCTAAATTATTGCAATAAGTTAATTTTTAGTCCTCTTTCGTTTCATGGAATAAACCAATCCCCATCATTGATTTCCAGTCACAAAATAAAATGGTGGTTCTCGTTGAAGTAGTGAGAGGCGGCGGTCGTGGCGATATGGTGAGACGCGGTGGTTTTGTAAGCTTTACATTCTTTTTAAAGCTAAATTAGGGTATCATCTTCAACGACCAAAATGAAAATGAAAATATTTTTATTGTTTGTAACTTTGTATGTTCCTTTGAAAACTATATGTTTACAACGTCACATTCTCCATCTATGTATGTATGGCATGCTAATGAACAAGTTTATATAAATGAAACCGACTGACTACTTAAGTTTATAAAAGTTTAACATATAAAAATGGTTTTGAGTCTCAAATAAAAAACAGAATAATAAAAAATATTGAAAATTGATTCTTATTTTATGATTTTATCTTGACAATAACATTATTTTTGCATGTTTTGTTGCATTTTTGGGTAGTAATTATATGATACCTTGGAGAGTACGAGAATTGCCGACGTTAATAATCTTTGTATGTAATTAATAAAATAATTCAATTTGTTCAAGTTATAATTCGTAAAACCATTTGGAAATGTGTGCGTAAATATAATAAAAACGAACCCAAAAGGCAATCAAATCTATGCACATATGATATGTTGTGTTGATCGATTCGTTCGTATATAGAAAAAAAACTTTAAACTTTTACTTAATACAAACTATGTTTAGAAGTTGCATGTGTAGATTTTAAAACGAATAAAATTTATACGTACATTTTATGTTTTTCATTTTAGAAAGATGAAAATTGTATGTTGGTCATTTTCTTATATTTAAAAGTTTTATGATTTACCTTGTTTTGTATGTTCTCGAAAAAATGTGTAACGTTTAAAACTCTTTCATGTATGCATATGAGAGTGAGAGTAAGAATTAGAAAAATATATAAACCCAAACATACATATTTACCAACATAACCACTATCTGCTTTTTTTTACTTTCTTTTTTAATGATTGTATTATATTTAAAACGCGGATTAGCAACAACCAACCCTCAAAACACAATTTTTTCCAAGCTTAAAACATTGAAGTTACACTATCTAATCCAATCTATTTTAAACTTTTTTGATGTTGAAAGCACCCATAGGAAGCTAAGGATTTTTATGTTCTTCATGATAAATGAGTAGGACACTTGTTAACGTATCTACTCAATTTTCAATTGTTATTCTTAGTGTATGTATAGTAAGTATTGATTGTTATTTCCTTAAAAGCTTTAACTTTTTTTTTTCTTATCATGTTACATGCAAAAACAAAATATGAGGTTAAGATTTTGAGTAAGCAACCATTAAGATTTTATTAATAGGATTTTTTTAAAATAAAAATGGAGGTTACTAGTTTTACCTAGTTGTACAAACGCATTACACCACTTATTAGATACTTAACCTCAGATCGCTAAAAGCTCAAATCAAACAGAACTTAGATAAGCTTGAGTCAGAACCGGGCATAAAGGCATGTTTTTTGATAGAACAGACGAAACCCGAGCGTCACTTAACGAACTTGAGCATTCTCATGAACCTAAACGAGTATTTTATTTATATAATTTTTATTTAATGCGTTATACATATAATTATTATGTTTGAGTTGGGATTAAAAAATAACTAAATAATATTTATTAAGTTATACTTCGTAATACATACACATTATACATTATACAAGTAACTATGCACACTGCATTTGGTCATTGTAAGCATATAAATCGTCTAAAAAACCTTAGATTACTAATTCCCATGAGATTGAATAGAAAGAGACTAATAAATAATTTATGTAAATGATAAAAAATAACCTGGTTATTTTGTTTATTTAAAATACTTTTTTACTAATCTAAATTAGCTTATTTTTATTTGACTTCGAAGAGTTACTAAAATATATTCACGTGTAATGAATTTGTAACAAAAGAAAATAATAACTTAATAAGATATCTTTTACAAGCTAAATCAATTTGAAAATGTTTGATATAATTTAATACATGTGTATACATCATTTATATAAAAATAATATAGTATACGTAGCTTTTTATTGAACCATAATTATATTGCGTGAGAAAATTATTATAATTGGACATACAGAAATATATAATATATAAAGATCTATTAATAATTCAATAACAAATAATTTTATAACTTAGTTTTTGTTTTAGTTGGAAGAGGATACGGTACGGACATTTTATGGTTGATATTTAGCAGATGTGGTCTGTTTTCTTCCCCTAGAAATTAGTCAGACAAAACCTTCTGCCTTTGGTTTTTCAATTTTACGGGTTTTACCCATGCTTTTTAACAGAATTCCCAAACTACCCCTTTTCACCAGTGGCGGACCCATGATTTTTTTGTCAATGGGTCCTAATTTTTTCGGTTTACAAAATTTTCGGGTCAGTAGTTATTCGGGTCGGGTCGAGACGAAAAACATAATAAAACACGGAAATATGGTGTCATTGAAAACGAGTAAGTAGAAAGAATTTATATTAGAAACTAGATTGTAACATACACTTAATTCATTTTTATTCATACCCGAAAAACATAAACGTGAGCTACATATATAGTCTTACATAAATGACCAAAACGTGAAAAACCAACTCTAACACAAATAAATAATTAATTATAATATACATACACAAGATAAATAATAAAATAATATACAAAACCCATGTTGATATTATATGTTGCATGGTGATGATGACTATATAAGAAAAACTAACTGAGGCTTGAACCTACAACCTCTCAAAGGAAAAACAGAAGACTTTCCACTAGACCAGTTCACCCTTAATTGTATGGGTTTCAAGTATTAATTTTTATGGGGTCCTTACAAAATTTAATATACCGCCTCCAAGTAATTTTTAAAAAACATTGGTGTCCCAAGACCCCGATCGGACCTATGTGGGTCTGCCCCTGCTTTTCACCGACATCTGAATAAGCCCAAATCCCTATCCGGCCCAGAGATAGTTTACCTATTAAAATTTATATGGATTTGGGTTTAGTCCAAACAAATTCAGATCAGTTTTGAGTAGAGGTGTATAAAACCGGTTTTAAACCCAAACCAAACCGGTTTATAAACTGAAACTGGTTTGGTCAACGGATAGTCAAAACCGGTTTGACTCAAACCAGTTTAGAAGCAAGATAGGCCTGTATGGTTACGTCGGTTCGGTTTTTAAACCGGTTTTTCTCAAACCGGTTCGGTTTCAAAAACGGTTTGATAGACCTTAAGGGGAACCGGTCTTGAAACTGGCGGTTTAAGTCGATTTGGGTGAAACCGGTTTTAAACCAAAATTGGCTCGGTTCAGTTTGCCTAAAACCGGTCCCAACCTAGTTTTATTTCACCTCTAGTTTTGAGTTTAACTTGTAAACACGTCTACTTAAACGTAGTGTGTTCATGTTAACCCAAAATGTTCACAGGTTGACTTGTTTAAACCTATTTATAACTTTTTTTAATCCAAAATATGTTTTATGTAATAAGCTACACTATTGGATATCTTTATATTAGAATCTAGAAATAAACTTGCATAGTTTGAGAATATATGATTCAGAAAATTAAAAGCAATATGTAAATTAAATATATTATAAACATGGAATAATTTATAAAGTATTTTCGGGTTAAACAAGTGTTAACCTGTGTATACACCACCTTACATGTGTGACATGATTTTCAGATTGCGTCGTGTTTGGGTTTGTTTCGAGATAGACCCACCAACCAACATACATGATTAGTTAAACATCCCTAATATTAAATTACACTATAAGTTTAAAAAGAAGAGTTCATTTATTCATATAAACCCTTAAACCAACTTCTTCCCACATAACTGATTTCCCTAGGTTAGTTAAACCGTTGAAGCTTACTACAATTTGACAAGTATGGTCCCTATTTTTCCAAGAGTTACAGTTTCAACTTTTTAACTATTACATTCAAGATACCTCAAGAATCATACTTGAACACTGGATACTACCATTTTTTTATGTCACTAAAAGCTTACCGCTTTTTTTATATGGGATAATACCATAAAAAACCAACATACTTTCTGTTTTTCTCGTTAAAGTCCCTCAACAAATTTTGCCTGCTAAAGTCCCAGTACATGTTATATTTGAACGAAGAAACGACATAACTTTTATAAACAATATGAAACTGTTTTTTTCCCGCTTATGGAACTATACTAACATAATTAATAATAAAACAATGCATGATAATGTATGTGATTGTAAAAATATTGTCATTCATTACGGTAAGAATAATAGTCAAAGCATTAATTAGCTGTTACAAATCATTTGTTAAATTCAAAATCAATAGCGGTGTGCAGGTTTTGTAGAATTTATATTCTTAAGTTGATAACACTAATGATTGAAGAAAAAAAATGAAAACTCTAACTGATACAAAACATACGAAATCTGCAATAAGGATAGTTGGTAGCCTATTACTCGAGTAAACTTAAGAAACACTATTTTATTCGGCAAATTCTTGGTGACTTTGGCTGGAGTAAATGGGTAATGTGTGTTTGTATGTACATATATTATCTATCTGACTCGAAGCAAAAAAAAAAAAAATCAGTTCCATATTTTTTTATAAGTTACGTCATTTTTTTGTTCAAATTTAACATGTATAGGACTTTAACGTTCAAAAATTTGTTGAGGGACTTTAACGAGAAAAAACAGAAAATATGTTGGTTTTTTATGTTATTTCCCATTTTTATATACCTCGATAACTATACTTAAAAATCTTATATTTTTCCCAATGTTCTTCATTAGCTACATACCGGTGTCATCTCATATATTAACAAAATCTACAGCCAAATGACTTGTTACTGGCTAAAATACTCACTTTTTTTGGCTATAATAACATCAATCGCCTGTATCATGCAGGTACCTATGACGTGATGCATACCTCCCGCCATAAGCGTCTTACTTATGACTTCTATAAACCACCCCTACTGCCGCCACTTTTACTCCAACTAACTGAAAGATTACCCAATGCGCGCATTAAGCTCTTCCTCTTCTCCATCGTTATATTCTAACACTGGTATAAAACAAGCCACTTTTGAGCTACTCGAGATTGGCTCGGTAAAAGCTTGAATCGAGCCAAGATTAGATGAGCCTGAGAGCTCGAGACTAAAAATAAGCTCATTTAATAAACGAACACGGGTTTATACCAGCATCTAGCCTAAAAATATTTATTATTGTAGTGCATTTTGGATATATAAAATAGGTCAACTATTTACTTTAGTAGTGCATTCCGGATATATAGCAACATCTAGTTTAAATATAAGCTCGTTTAATTACTATTGTAGTGCATTCCGGATATATACAATATGCAAAATAATATGGTTTATATATTGTGTCACATTCACTCTAAATTGCATGTGGATTACCTTCTAGGATGTGGTTGAATGAAACAAATTTAATTACCATCTAATAGTTTAATTAAATATAAATATGTATAAATTCATTAATATTTTTTAACAACTCACAGCAATATCATGGTCTGCTCCGAGTGAAGAGGGAGGTCTCGGGTTACGAAGACTTAGAGATGTTAACGTCTCACTCCTTGCTAAGTGGTGGTGGCGGTTCAAAAACGAGAAAGGTAGTTTGTGGTGGAAGGTGGTTTGGGCTATTCATAGTTCATCAAGATCATGGTCTGCTATCCCGGCAAAGATGTATGCACCGTGTCCGTGGAACCAAATAGTAAGCCTAAATTCTACTTTTCTCTCGTTGGGTATCGACTTAAATAAGAGTTTTCGGAACATAGTTAAAGACGGGAGAAGTACATGGTTTTGGCTTGATTGGTGGTTGGAGTCGGGTACGTTATGTGTTCATTTTCCTAGGCTCTTCGCCTTGGAGAAGAATAAAACTTGCGTTGTGGCCGATAGGTTGTTCATGACTAATGGTTTCATTTGTGGGAATTGGAATTGGTCTAGGCCGCCGACCTGCGAAGCGGATGTGTTGGAGCCGAGGCAGTTGCTCCAAATATGCCTCCAAGTTCATTTGGAAAATGGTGTAGATAGAGTGGTGTGGTTCGGGGGAGATTGTGAGGATTTTTCGGCCCGGTCCATTAAAAAACTAATTTCGGCCCGTTCTAATAATGACCCGGGTTTCGTGTTTGAATGGAGTAAATATTTACCAAAAAAGGTGGGCACTATGGCATGGAGAGCGGTCTTAGGCCGTTTACCAACTTTTGATGCTCTAGAAAGAAGGGGAATTTCTGTGAGCACCCGTTTATGTCCGATTTGTAATGAGTTGTAGGAGTCCGCGGAACACTTGTTTTTTTCGTGTAGCAAGGCCCAAGCGATGTGGAGTGTCGTTGCCCAATGGTGTAAGGCTCCTCCTCCGCTTTTGTTTTCCTTTCGGGATGTTTTGGATCTCCACAAATTTGTACCCATGTCCTCGGAGAAAGTAAAGGCAGTCTATGCGGTGTGCTTAGTTGCAACTTGATGCCTGTGGAAAAGGATAAATTTATTGGTTCATGGTGGGGGCCGGATCGACATAGCCGGACTTGTGGAAGAAATAAAAGTACTGTGTTTTGTGTGGGTGAAGAATAAAGGGAGGCGAAACAATATCATCATTAACAAACAATTGGATCAAATCATCAAATGCTTTATAAACTTATATATAGCAATCTTGTCCCCATATTCGTCTTCTTTTAGTACTTTGGTCATTCATGTAACACTCATGTTTTAAAATACTCGACATTAAATTTAAATACGGAAATTAGGTCCAAATTTTATTTTCAAAACAACCGTGCGTCAAACTTTCATATACCTTATGAATGTTACAATGTTCATCAAAGACATCAAAACATTCAACTTAAAACTATTGAGTTTAGTTAAAATAGAACATTTTTAAGTTGACACAATTACAAAAGATAACCATGTGTCAAAGTTTCATATACCTTATGAATGTTTGCATGTTTCAGAACCTTATTTCTTAACTTCAAACATGATAACAATAGTATTATATTGTAAAAAAACTAGCATATGCTCTGATTTTAATTCAGAAAACTCCCATAAACATTTTTTTTACATTAAAGTCCATATACATATTAAACTTGATCAAAATCGTGAAATTTTAAACAACTTGAAATCGATAAATTTACTTTTCCCACATAAAGTTTTCATTTATTTTCAACGCATGGGTAAAATTACCATTTTTTAGAAAGTATATATTTGTAGATATAGTATTTTTAAAATGCTAATTTAGACATGCTACACACATAGTCATAACAAATGATTGTACCGTATCAAATCAAACTGATACCGATCGACTTCTCGTTACTACGTCTGACAGTTCGTGTCCTATTGTGTTAACAAGTTATGAACGACGTGATTAACACAATTATCAAACATGAAACGACTTTTTAACATTTGGCTATAATGCTTTAACGTGACAGTTATATGTTTTATGTATCAAGAAAAAAAATGATGAGTAAACTGTGATTTTCGTCCCTGTGGTTGGTCAAATATATGGTTTAGTTGAATAGTTTCAAATTTGAGGTTTTCGTCATTGTGGTTTCATTTCACTTGCAATTAAACCCGAATTCATTAACCTCGTTAAGTTTGATTGTTTACCCGTCAATGTGTCCCCACACGTGAGGGGCATTTTTGTCCATTTTCTCCCCAAATAAACCTTAGTTGTAATTCGCAAGCCCCCCTCATGTGAGGGGCTATGGTGTATTTGGAAAAAAAGGACAAAATTGCCCCTCACGTGAGGGGCACGTTGACGGTTTTAATGACCAGACTTAACAGGGTTAATGAAGTGAGTTTAATTGCAAGTGAAATGAAACTACATGGACGAAAACCGCAAATTTGAAACCGTTGGACTAAATATGTATATTTGGACGAGCCACAGGGACGAAACCACAGTTACTAAAAAATGATTAAACATAGTCTCTTATTAACAGGTTTTATCATGTGTAAACATGTACGCAGCGCGTATCGAAATGATCAAATACTTGTTTACTTTTACCCATTTCAAATTTGAAAATTTTCAACCAGCCCTTTGAGGTTTGAACCATATACCCGACCCGTTTCAAGTGTCGGGTCACGATTTACCATTTACAATTTACACACTCAAATCACAAATCAAACAGTCAGAAATTTGTTCATCATCAGAACCCTAAAAATCAATTTTCTTTGAGGACACAACAACAACAACAAGATGGACGATTACACCAGAGAAATGATGGACCTGAAGACCCTTGTCACTCGAACCCTAGAAAAGAAAGGCGTTCTCGCTAAGATCCGGGTAAAACCCATATCCATATTATATTCGATTTCATCCTTCAATTCATTAGATTTCAGTTATATACGTTTTCTATATATATAATTTGTTAATTCGTGTGGAGATCGATGGTAATGTTGATGTGTTGTTGTGGGTATGAGTTTAATTTAGGTTACAATCACACATTTATGGCTTAATTTGGTTTTTAGAGTGTTGAGTTTGCTAGGGTTAAATTAAAGTTTTTTAAGCAATTAAAGCCTCTGATTTGGGGCTTCATTACCATTAGGATTTGAATCTCAGTGAATTACAATATTATACATAATTTGTTACATTTATCTTATACATTATTTGTTGAATCATGTAGCAATCAATGATAATGTTGACGGTTTATTGTGCGGATGAGTGTATCTAGGTTAGAAACTTATAATCAAACATGTATGACCTAAGTTGGTTTTCTAGGGTTTTGAGTTTGCTAGTAATGATATGTTTTTGTTGTTAAATTCAAGTTTTCTCACTATTATTAACATTGGGATTTGAATCCTAGTTTTCAGCTTCATTTGGAAGATTTTTATTTTTTATTTTTTTAGTTTTATTTTTGAATGGCTCAATTGGATATTTGGAGGATTTTGTTTAGAGGAAAGGTTATATGTTTGTTGTTTGTTCTTATAAGTTGAGTGAAATTGTTAACACATGAGAGGTTTTTGTTAATGTTACAATAAGAGGTTTCATAATGTCTATGAGGTGTAGTTTTTTATGCTTATGGACCATGTGAATGTTCTTTGTTTGTATTTAAGGGCATAATCTATGTTTGAATACTGTTTCTTTGAAGAAAAAGGAAAATAAGAGAACATATCTTTCACGTATATATACTCTTTCGTAATCAACTTGATCATTTATTACTGATCCGTTTGGTTTTTTCTTGCGTGTTTGCGTGTATTTAGGTTAGAATTAAACATATGACCTATTTTGCTTTTAGGTTTTGAGTTTGCTAGTGATGATATCTTCTTGACGTTAAGATAATATAAGTTTTCAAGCTATTCGAACTTCTGATGCGGGGCTTCTTTTGCCATTGGGATTTGAATCTTAGTTTTCAGCTTCAATGGACGGTTTTGTTTAGAGGAAATATTATATATGTTGAGTGAAGGTGCTAACATATGAGAGGTTTTTATAAATGTTAAGATCATGGACCGCGTGAATGTTTGTTATTCGTATTAAAGGGCATAATCTATGTTTGAATATTGTTTATTTGATGAAAAAGGAAAAAAGAATATAATCTTTCACAGTTTCATGTATATATTATCTTTATTACTGATAAACTTGCTATTGGTGAAAGGCTGAACTCAGAGCGAGTGTATTTGAGGCAATCGAGGAAGAAGATAAAGCAATTGAAAAGGACGAAGGTCTACCTCCTGCACTGTTGGGTAGCTGCAATGATCGCGCGAAGAAACTTCACGCATCCCCTTCAGGTATCTTCAACCAAATTTAAAATCGTTTGGTTCATATTTTATCAATCACATTCCTAAGCACAAGTATATGTTTATTTGCATGGAGGATGACATTTAATTTAAATCACCAGGCTGATGTATTTTTTCGGTTTTATTCTGATATGATTTCAGGTCGCCTTCTAACCGCGCTAATATGTGAATACTTGGATTGGGCGCAGCTGGGCCACACACTGAAAGTTTATTTGCCCGAGTGTAATCTGGTAACAAGTTTATTTTTTATTATATGCTTGTGATATATTCATAATTCTTTCAAGTTAACAGTTGTTTTTAAACGGACCATTGCAGCAAAAGGATGCATGGAAAGCAGAGTTAAGGGACTTCAGTAACAAGAATGGTTATGATATAAACAGGAATGGAGATAGCGGCCCATTGCTGTTAGATGTGCTTGAAGGCTTCTTGAAGTTTGAGGTTTGATCTTTATTTTTGAACATGATGATTAGGTTTTACCATCATACTAGTTTGCAGTTAATGCACCTCGTAAATCGTAATTATAAGTCCAGTTACCTTTTTTGCTCGATTTCGGCTGAAATTGTGAGTTGAACCCTTTTACTTGCTTCCAAGTTTGCTGAACTGAGTTGTATCTATAAAGCAAAACAATTTTAAAACCAAACGGATCCATTCTGATTCAATTCCATGTTATAATTTCATGCTTTTGTTGGAATTGTTAGTGTAATTGTAATGATTTAATATCTAATGAATCTAAGACGGGAATCTATCACCACTCAACCCTTAAATTAGCATGACAGTTGAATTTTGTTACATTCGTATTTTTGTATGGATTAAATAAGACTTGATTTTTAATATATGTGAAGTTGCACTGAATAAAAGTATGACCTCAATTAAATATGGATAATTCATTAATTCGGTTTAATATACTAACTTGCTTGATTCTTGCAGAATCAATCTCAAGGAAGAGGCAATGCAGATTCCCGAAACCGAAGGCCGTCTTCATCATCTGTTGTCGGTGGATTAGCTCCTTTAGGGAGGTAATTAACTAATTATCAACATTTCACTTTTAGGTATCATCTTATTACATTTCTTTTTTTAATAATAGTTATATGTTTTCTTTATGCCAGACAAGGTCCCGGTTCCCAAACATCTGGTAAGTATTAATATTATTATTCTTCCTTATACATTATTATTAACCATATATTCATCTATCTTTTTGTTAATTATCTAGACCGAAGAGGAGGTTCTTCAACCTCTAGCTACAGGAATGAGGATATTAACCGCGCCTCAATTGCCTTGGAGAATCTTCAGTTGGACAGAAAGGCCCGAAATTTCACTCCCTCTTGGAGGTTTGTATTCTTAACCGCTTTAATTCATAAGTTTTACATTTTTGGATTTGTGTTACCATCTGTAGCAGTTGTGGCAATGTACAAGTGCTTAATGCTTGATACGCATGGTGAGTTGTACTTTGTAAGAATTGTGATCTAAACCTTAACTGCTGCTAAATTTTGTTTTGCAGGCATGGTGGGGATGACAGCAACTAAGACAATATGTAACAGACTACAATGTCTTTCTTAATATATAAGAAAGTTGCTGTTTCATAAAGAACAAACATTTATGTTCTTTGTTTAATGAGTTAATGTGTTCTCAACTTCAGTCGATATCTTCTTTTCTGTTTGTTTCGATTCTGGATATGATTTAGCATGAAACAATTGTTTTGCATTGTTTTATATTATGAGTGTAAAGTTAGCATCAATATTTTCATTGTTTGTGTTAGCTGTTAAGTCTGCTATTTTGAAGCATAACAGGCGAAAAGTACATGTTTATTTTGTAAAACAAAAAGGTCAACGTTTATTTGTCAACTTTGATTGACAAATATTCATTTTGGCGTTTTTCCAATAGATGGCCTCCTAAAAATGTTGGTACTCCCTATTCTTGACATACTCCGGACACTCTAAACGGCGCGTTACACTCTTACGCGTGTGTATTTGCAGTGGCCAATTATTATAATGTCGTTACACTCTTACGCGTGTGTATTTGCAGTGGCCAATTATTATAATGTGACATTTTAATGTCATGAACTGTAGTGTTGATAATAGCACCTATAAACGTTGTTTAATTGTTTCTTGAGAAGTAAATAGTCACAAAACTCGGGACAATGTTTGATTAAACGGTGGGACGAGGCTGGTTTAACCGTTTAAGAATACAAATATCTACGACTGTTGTCCTATTTATTCCTTAACCATCAAAATAGAACCCAAGAAAACAGTGATCTTTTATGAATTGAGTGGGAATGGACTTTGTATCGATCATTAACTTCCATTATTTATCAATACAAAAACCCATCTGAGAAAAGATTAAAAGGAAAAGAAAAAACAAAGCATAATCATTATACCGGATGATTTTTTACGATACATAAACACATGTCGTCCATCATTGTTGTTAAAAGGTTTTTTCCTAGGAAACAATTGACATATAGTTGATAGCTAGAAAATACGTTGTAACGATGCTTGTATTAAATAATTTCAACGGCTAAGCATTTTGGTTTGATTAGTTGTACCGGTTCTGATAATGCCAATATTGTTCGGTCAGAATTGGTTCGGTTCGTTATGACACCAGTGAGTATTAGCATTCTATACCTTGCAATATAAAAAAAATACTCAATTTATAATACAACCCGGTTTCAACAAAATTTATGTCAAAATGTCAAGAAAAAAATTAAACACTACCGCGAAAACACAAAAAAGAATAGCGGTAGCGCTTTCGATACCGACACAAGGTACCAATGTTGTTCGGTTCATCACATACCCATATGGTTCCGATATTCGTATAGCTTACAATTTCAAAAAAATACTATGTTTCGAATACAACTTCGTTTTCAACAAAATTCATGGCAAAATGTCTGGGGAAAAAACTAACACAATCGTGAAAACCGTAAAATTAATACCAATATCTGTTCCGATAATACTGAAACAAAGTATCGATGTCGTTCGGTCGGAAACAGTTCTGTTCATCATGATTCCAGCATCGCAAAACTTATGATACAAATTTTTTTTTCTGTTTTGAATACACCTCCGTTTTAATAACGTATATCGGAACATCAAGGAAAAAAATCAAATACAACTTCGTATTCAAATTCTTAAAAATTTAATAAACACAAGTTATTAGAAAACTATCAAATTAAATAGTAAATAAATAGGTTAAAAACGTATATAAGGCCGAGGGTAGTGGGGCCGCCTAAGTGGCTCGCGAACACCGCTACACCCCTCATGTGGTTGGGGGCGCGGTGGTCCGGCGTGGCTGTGACCGCGGGGCGCAAAAGAGAGAGAGAGGGTTTTTTATTCAAACTTGAGAGAGAGAGAGAGAGAGGAGTGTGTGTATGTTGGGTTTTTGAGAGAGAGAGAGAGAGAGGAGTCGGTGGTGGTGTGATCTGTGGTGGTGGTGGTGGTCCGGTGATCGGTGGTGGTGGTGTGATCTGTGGTGGTGGTGGTGGTCCGGTGATCGGTGGTGGCGTGATATGTGGTGGTGGTCCGGTGGTCGGTGGTGGTGGTGTGATCTGTGTGTATGTTTCATCGCATACGTGTCGGGTTTTGATTGGATCACTTGGGGCTCAATCAAGCCCCATTACCCTTAGCATAAGGTATATTAGGGGTTAGAAATGATAGTTGAAAGCAAATCAGTATAAAAAAAATCTTAAGTTCGTAACTGTGGTTTCCTACCAATATTTTTAAAACATATCTATACCCATGGTTATAAAAATCGCGTCTAAGCGCCGAGTACTCAACGAGTAATCCCCGAGTAAGCCCCGCCTAGGCCGAGTTCTCGGTGAGCCATCCCCGAGTACTCTCCGACTAAGGCCGAGTACTCACTGACTAAGACCGAGTACTCCCAACTCCCCAGTCGACCGCCTAGGGTCCGCCTAGCGACTTTTACAACCTTGTCTATACCTTAAAAAATAAAAACCAACTTATAATAATATTTTCAAAAAGTAGAAATGTTAGACAAAACAAACAAGAAGTAAACTGATGAACTGATCCATAAACTGCAACTTGCTTACACGTGCCAGCTTCTTAATGGTCGGCTGCATCATACTTCCCATACACCGGCCACACCGTAGCCAAGTTGCTCCAGATATTTTCTTGCTGACATGTCAAGGGCAGTCTCGTCATTCCAATTTCACTTAGGGCCACTTCCGTCATTTCAGCTCAACAAATACCTTTAACTCATCTCACATCGCACCACGTGTCCTCTAAAACCGGATCTTTAAAGATCCGCGATCCGCCTCAGCCCGTATATTGATCTTGTTACCACGTCATCACATTCCGTTCTGACATGTAGGCTGACGTGGCTGATGACATGGCACATTTTAGGCCCTCATTAACTCCATGTCATCACAAGGAATATAATATCCGCGTCTCGTTGTTTATCAACCAGTAGATCGTTAACGTCTTTTACGAACCCTAGATTTACGCTTTAGATACGATTTCGCTCAATTCGACTCTATTTGTTAATTGTTCCGTCGATTCGGTTTATAATTGAAGAATTTGTGTATGCGGTTGCTGATTTGCAGATGAGTTGACGGAGTTTACTGACGTGTTGTTGATATTGTTCGTGTGAATGTAAGTGTTTATGGTTAATTAGGTTATAATCGAAAGTAGGATGAGGTTTGATAGTGATTTTGGTGTGATAATTTGATGTTAATATGTTTTATTATGTGTTGAGATTGAGATTATGCTAGTCTAATTTAGATAAGATATTAAGATCTGGATGGAGATGTGTGTGTTTGGTGGATTTGTGTAGCTCTGTATTGAATTATGTATGAATAGGCTGTAAACGAACCTAATGAGAGGACGAGGCCTTGTTCATGTTCGTTCGTTAGACAAAATTAAGAGCGTGTTAGGAAGAATTTGCTAGAGTTGGACCTATATGAGGATATGAGTTTGTGGAGACGTAGGATGAAGGCTAAGGATTTTTAGGGGACGGTACTTTGGTGTCTTAGGGGCTTAGTTTCTCCCTTAAGTTTAGGTGGACTTTGCAAGTGATTGTCTTCTTGTTTATGTGTTCATATGTTGTTTATGATGTTATATTTGTTTTTATTTTATTATGTTTCTCTTTCATTACTTCTTTTGTTACTGGTAGGCTGGTAGCTTTCTATTTCTGTAGTTTTAGTTATGTATGTTTGTTCGCTGTATATTATGGTGCCAGGGGGTTTGGTTTCTCTAGAAGCAACCTCTCTATTCCCAGGGATAGAGGTAAGGTTTGCGTACATCTCACGCTCCTCGGACCCTAACAATAGCTTTGCTATTTGTGGGATTTACTAGGCATAGTTGTTCATGTTCGTTCATCAAGGAGATTATATTTATATTTTAATTTTACATATAGATTAATCACATAATACTCATATATTTCTGTTTTATAGTTAATAATAATGCTTAAATCTATATGATAAGATTATAAAAGTCATTAAAAATATCAAAAACCTTTATTGAACAAACATAGACAAGCAAACATTAACGAACATAAACGGACGTAAATGAACACATTATCGAATAGTCACGAACACATGTGAACGAACACGGCCTCTGTTAATGTTCGTTCATTAAGTTAATCAAATGATATTCCTTGTTTGTGTTCGAACGAACATTAACGAACTTCCCTCAAAACAGTCAGTCAAACGTTCTATTTGTTTACAACCCTACGTATGAATCTCATCTGTTTTTAGATATTTAGGGTTGGTATGATGGTATGGTTAACCTGTTTGATTATACTTCCTCTTTGTAGAACTTATGAAATGGAAAGGATAAGAATAATTGAAGACATTTCTTAATTGTTTCATTTCAATCTGGTTGATGAGGAGTGTCGGGGCGAGCACTAGTATCCCGGCAACTTACAGTTCTGCAGAGCTCAATCACCATAATAACCGAAAGGAGCAGAAGGAAGTGAGAGATGGAGCTGGAACAAATGGTCAAATGTTGTCTGAGGAAGATGAGTCAAGGATTAATGAGGATGTAAATGGTGGTAGGCAAATAGAGTTGGTGAAATCACAGGATGCTGTTAAACGACAGCATCAACAGCCTCAAGGGCCTGTGATACAATGGGAGAGGTTTCTGCCTCTTAGATCTCTCAAAGTTCTGCTTGTGGAAGATGATGACTCGACTCGTCATGTTGTTAGTGCCCTGTTACGTAATTGCAGCTATGAAGGTCTGTAACTGTTATATTCCATATATTATTCCAGCTCATATTGTTGAATATTCACCTTTTTAGTAGTCAACAAACTCATACACACTGATGGTACAACTTAGAAAGTGTTTTTTTTTTTTGACATTTTGTTTTATAAGTCCTTTCATCTGATTTTTGTTATGTGATACCATTGATTCTGATGAGCTAAATAGTACATTCCACTTGAAACAAGTAATTAGAAAATCACATAGTATATTTAATGAGATTAGCTCTTAAAGACATAGTTTACATCAGTATCATTCAATGGAGAACAATCTTCCAAGAAATTACATAATATTATATTTTTGAACAATTTATTCACCTCGTACGAGTCACTCCATTGCAGTTACTGCAGTGGCAAACGGTCTAGAAGCATGGAAAGTACTGATTGATCTCAACAAACAGATTGATCTAGTTTTAACCGAGATGGTTATGCCATATCTATCAGGAATAGGTCTTTTGACCAAGATCATGAACCTCATACCTCGCAAAAACATTCCAGTGATCAGTAAGTACCAATTTTGTTTTCATAAGAGATATAAGCTGTTATGTATTATACGTTCAATTGCTACACCTAATATATTTTATGTGCAGTGATGTCATCTGATGACTCTATGGGTATAGTCTTTAATTGTTTATCCAAAGGTGCAGTTGACTTTTTAGTCAAACCCATTCGAAAGAATGAGCTTAAAAACCTCTGGCAGCATGTGTGGAGGAAATGTCACAGTGTGAGTTAATTTAGTTATTATGCTTTTGGACTTTGGCTTCAGGTTTGTTTAGAGTTGATTTGGTGGAGTAGAATGTCAGTGTTTTGTGCTACTTCATTTCCCAAAACACATAAAGAAACTAAAGGAGTTATTTTCTTTTTTGCATTAATTTTTTTCGTGTTTTAATCAGTCTAGCGGTAGTGAGAGTGAGAGTGGTGTCGGTGCGCATAAACCTACAAAGCCGAGAAGAATTGAAGTATCTGATGATGAGAGTGATGGCAGTGATGAGGATGATGACAGGAGCATAGGCTTGACCGCTAAGGATGGAAGTGATGATGGAAGTGGCACTCAGGTAAATATCAAGCAATGGAGGGGTGTATGTGTGCGTTTCTTCACAAAGTCAAAATCTCAGTGTTATTTCCAGTGTTCTATATGATAGACAATCTTACATGTAGAATATTTTTAGGGTTAATGTTGGATACTAACCAACTCTCAACCTTTTAACTGATAATCACCTTAAATTCTTATATTTGCAGTGTTTATATCATTTGGCTTATTTTTGGACTTGTTGAAAATGCCATTTTGACATGTTGAACCGTTAAAATGCTTATGGTGAAAACTTTTATACATAGGTTAATGTTGGATAAAACTTTCAACATGTATCTTTTTTGTACATCTGGAGTCCATATAAGAGCATTTAACTTGTTTAACAGGTCAAATGGCATTTTCAGCAAGTCGATAAAAAGTTAAGGTTATACAACTACTGCAGAGAAAAAGTTACTAAACCTGTAAATTGTTAAAAGTTGGTTGGTTTTATCCAACAGTAACCATTATTTTTATATTTTTTTTTATCAAAATTAGACATCAATACTGTAAAGTGAGACCACTAATATATGTATATATATTCTTGGTTATATAGAGTTCTTGGACAAAAAAAGCAATAGAAGTTGAAAACACAAAGTATTCGTGGGACCAATTAACGGGGGGCCCGGATAGCACTTGTGCCCAGGTTATCCATGCAAGACCAGATAAAGTCAACACAAGAGAGCATGATGGAGACGATGATAAATTAGGTAACACATAGGTGCTTTTTTGTTGGAATCAAATGTGTCATATTTGTTTTTAGGGAAATTTTCTTATATATCACTACAAAACTTGCAAATATCATATATATCTAAACCAAATTCTATGTCTATAAATATATCCTTACAAAGCTTACCAATTATTATATATATCCAAATCAAGTTCTAAATATCACATGTTTCCCTCTAAAGTAATCAAAATAATAAATCCATTTTAACATATTTTATAAAAAGCAATTCATAATATGAACATTTTTCCCATTTTTAAATGCATTAATATTTTTATTTCACTCATTTTTCTACTGCTCTTTTTTTGTAGTTCCTTTTTCCATTTTTTACATAGTTACTTTATTGCTTTTTTAATTGACTTGAATTTTTTACAACAAATTTTCCAACAATCTTCACTATGTTTTTTATTACTTTTTGAACTGACTCAATCGAATATCGTTCTTGACCATCCTAAACTTTTTTTTAATATGATGTGGTTCATATTAAAAAAAAACTTATTATATGACATATTTATGAAAAATATAAAGTGTAAAGATAATAAACTTTTAAAGTGAGAGATTAAACAGTATTGAACATGTAAATAATACAAATCGCTGTAAAATCCCTAAAAAGATATCACATATGCAATTGCAACAGGGAAAGATTTGGAAATAGGAGTTCCCAGAAATCCAGAAAAAGTCAACGAGTCAAACTTGAAAGAAGCGAGTGAACCAAGGACCAAACCTACTAATAGTATTATGGTCACTAAAGCAAATGAATCCCTAAACGGTAAGGGCTCACCCGCCCTTGAACTCAGTTTGAAAAGACCACTTGATTTAGAAGATACCGATACCAGCACCCATAAGAGAAATGTTTTAAAACAGTCCGACCTTTCAGCTTTCTCCAGGTATTATTCTTACCGAGCCAGTCAGTCAGTTAGTTGGTTAGCTAGTTAGTCAGTCAGTCTGTTTATTCTGAATCTCTTATGCGTGTTGGCATACAGGTATAACACTGCATCGAACGCGAATCAAGCACAAACAGCAAATGTAGGCAGCTGTTCACCAGTAGATATAACAATTAGTTCAGAAGCAGCAAAACCCGTGAACAACTTATCTAACTCAAATGGGACCCCGAATCTAGGATCTAATGGCAGTAGCACTCATAACAACGATATGGGGTCGAGCACCAACAAGGCATTGGATGACAAAGCAATAATTCCTCCTGAAAGTGACAAGGCGGGACAGTATCAAGTCCGCCACCATCACCACCACTATCACCACCATCACCACCACCATATGCACAAGGCACAACAGCAGCAGAAAGAGTTGGTTAACCAGGATGGGGAATCTTCTAGAAACATAATGTCTAATGGTTTGACTGCACCGGCTGAGGGAAATGCTGCTAATTATGGGAGTGGATCAGGAAGAAGTAATAGTAAGAGTAATGGAGAAAATGATGGTACTGTAGCTGAAGGAGGTGATAATGGAGTTGCTGACAAGGGTAAAACTGGACATTTAAGAGGAAGTGGAAGCGCGAGTGGTGTTGATCATGACCGGCTAGCTCAAAGAGAAGCCGCACTTAATAAGTTCCGCCAAAAGAGGAAAGAAAGATGCCTTGAGAAAAAGGTATTCATTTAATATGCCTCTATAAAAGACCATCTTGCCCCTTCACAAATTCTATGATAAAAGGACACTGTTTTCATGACCGGACCGGAACTGGGCACGGAGCTGGTCCGGTTAAGCCTATTTAACCGTTTTTCATTTGAACCGGCCGGTTATAGTTTTGACTGGTGAACCGGTTGAACTGGACTGGGTGTCGGACCAGAATTACAATTGTTTTTCTTTTTCGTTTTATTCTTCAAAATACTTAGACTTCCTATTTTATTTATTTTTGTCTTAATATTTAGTAAAGTTGTAAACTCACACCAGAACATAAAGTACTTTTTTATTTTGTTACTCATATATAAAACAAAATGATTAAGAACTTTAAAAAACTCATAACAATATATCATTATATATATTTCATTTATATATTTAATATTATTTGAGGTCAGTTTTGTCATTTATCATATGCAATTATATGATTACATATATTTAAATTGGTTATTAGTTATTACACATATGTAATCACAAAGTTGCATATAATAAATGACATAACTATCCTTCAATAAATAAATAAAATGATTGACCGCTATGAATTCTTGAAAATATTTTGGGGCTCTTAAATACTTTCAATTTTTATATTAGTTATGACATCATCTAGTTCTTAGATCCCAGTCCGATCAGTGAACCATTAAGGTGACCGTTCTGTTATCTGGTCCGGTTCTGAAAATATTGTTAAAAAGGTAAAATCTTTTTTAATAATAATAATAATAATTTCTTGTGAAGGTGCGGTACCAGAGCAGGAAGAAGCTGGCGGAACAGAGACCGCGAGTCCGTGGGCAGTTTGTAAAACAAGGGGTGAACGGGAAGGATGCGGATTTGTGACGTTTATTTGGAATATGGAATATGTATATGAAGATGATATGTGTAGATATGAAGGGAACATTTTCCATGAAGGACTCTTCAGAAAGAAGAAAAAGTGCATACTTCCCTCATTGGTGTTGTAAGTTTCTGTTTTATAAGGTCTTTGGTTTGATCCTAAATGGGAAAAGGAACCCTATGCCTAATAAAGAATTGTCTGATTTGTAAGTTTAATTTTAATTTGGTTGTACTTATTTTATCTGACTTTAAAGAGACTCTTTATGCAGTTATATATAGTTGTTCAATCATGATTTGACACTTTGGTGCGAATGATCCTTTAATACACATGGAGTACGCAGATGCGTATCATGCTCCCCGATTACATGGTTAAATTTTCTCGTTGGTATGCGCATTACCCAAACCCGGTCTTGTAATCACCTCAAATGTTTCGGGTTTAGAGGGTTCTTTTGTTATCTTCCTTTTAATTTTTACCCTAAAAGTGACAACAGACAATGGATTCAGATTCTCCTTCACTTTCTTAAAACCTAAAGAATTTGCCCGAAACTAATGAAAATTACCAATATAACACCATAACACCCAAATTTCTTTTTACACTTTTCATCAAACAAACTAAGGTTTTATTAATATCTAAACAAACAAATTGCTATTGATCTATATATATAAGTTATCGAAATTGTATCAAAGAAAACAAAAAAATACTGCCAATCTATAATTCTTCTCTCTTATAACCAAGATTTCCTCAACTTTCATGCACACTTTCAACTACTTATCATCATCAACCAAAGACACATTCTCCATTTGATCACCATTCTCGTTATCTTTCACATTTTGTTCATCTCCAATAACCTTATTATTAGCCTGCTCTTCTGTCGGCTTCTCCTGATGTTTTTCCACAAGTTTCGGGCTTTGTTCCTCACTTGTTGTAGCCTTTACATCCGCCTGTAATTATCATTCAAATTTAAAAACCGCTATATTGGTTAACGCGTTGCAACCTAGAAAGTGAGAATTAAGTCATTAACCTTGTTCTTGTCACGCCACCCGAGCCCAAACGGTATAGATAACAAACTAATCTTTCTTGCAGGTATTTCTGGTGAAAGCTCTTGACTTGTTCTTATTACTGAAGAATCTTGTTTTGTAGATCTACCACCAAATACAAAAAAAAAAATGTTATCGGGCTGACCCGACCCACCCGTTTAGACAGCTTTAAGGTTATACCTTGGAGAAGGTTGTGCTTTAGTTTGACCAGATTGATATTGCAAGGTTGCCTCCAACATCGATTCTGCCATAACCGCTCTCTTCTCCATCTCAGCAAGGGAGGTGGTTGCGGTTTCATATTTCTCCTGAATAAACCAAAAAATTTAAAACACGTATTCATTTTTTTTAATCTCTTAAGTATTAATATTTACCTGAAGCACTTCAATGGCATATCTCTGAGCTGCAGCATCTTGCTCAGCATATCTGCGGGCATCTTCCGTCACCTTTTGTTCTTGCTCTACCCGCATCAAAACCTTTATTACAATGACAAATATTATGTCATTACCATGAAAAGTTGTATTGCTTGAATAATAATCAAATAAAATACCTGAAGCATGGCGTTCTCTTGTTCCTGTTTCTCAGCAAGGGCTTGTTTTAGTTCAGCAACATCCCTTTCTAATTGCTCAACCTAATAAAATTATTATATTTTTTGTTAATTTATTTTAATAATTTAGGGTCGTTGGTAAAAGTTCTTGTAGCATACCTTTGCACTTAATTCACGACGGTTATCCTGCTTGACTATCTCCATTAAGGCAGCTTCCAACTCTTCAGCTCTGAGGGGAAACAAATTATAAAAACATTGGGAAAACTTGTGGGGACCACTATAAAATCTCTCAAAAGTAGCCAAGCCGCTAATGATGTACTCGAGATTCACTCGCTAAAAGCTCAAATCAACCCGAGCTTAAACGAGCTCGAGCTTAAAAATAAGCTTGTTCAATAAATGAGCCAGAGCTCAAGCTGGCTAGCCTGTTATATATCTGATTTTCTTTTGCTATATTAAATCTATATTTATATAATAACTATTATTATATATAATTTTTTGATACAAATAACTTAACTGATTATACTATGTTCTACACAAAAAAAACTAATAGAGTATATATAAAAAATAAATTATAAATGTATATAAACTAAATAATAAATAATAAAAGAGCCAAGCTTGAAAAGCTACTCACAAGCCAAACTTGGGCTTTAGAAAAGAACTCAAGCTGGAGCTCTCGTAAGTTAAATGAGCTGGAGCTGGAGCTGGAGATCAGCTCGGCTCGACTCGGCAAAATAAGATACATAATGCATGTATAAATGTACAAATTAGTAATATATTTACCTGATTATGGCAGATCTTTTTTCCTCTAGTACTTGACATAGCTCATTCTTCAACCGTGCCAACTATAAATAACAATTTTAAATTATATAAATGTACAATACATTAAATAGATATTAACAGACTCTTGAATATGAAAAAACCACTGATCTATACCTGTTCTTGAACATCAGGTACATAATTAACCTCCGTGTCCCCTGACAGCTCATCCACACTAGAAGATACAGAACTCATTCTTGACAATTCACCGTTCACTATTTTATTTTCTGTTTTATTATCTTTAAAACCAAGAAGTTTGGATGAATCCCGCCACATTTTCAATCCCTTTGTTCTTTCCTCAAGAGCAGCTTCAACAGCCGGACGATGTTTGTTTCGTAACTCTAGTAACCGCTCCTCGTTGACATTTTGATAACCCATGCAAGCGGTCAACACAAGTTGACTACTGTCAAACGTTGACCCTGCTAACGACTGCAGCAGTGTAACCGCATCTCCAGCATCTTTTGTTGTCACTAATGCAGGTCCTACACAAAACTAAACAAACTTAAATTTCAACTTCTAGAATGGTCAAAAATAAATATATTTACACTTGTAACTACCATATAACTCCATTAACGCAAGCGCGGTTCGAAAGAGCATCACACGGTTTCCTTGAAATAACAATACATCCCACACACGAAGAACTGAAATTCATAATAAGAATATGAATTAAGAATAAATATTTAGACTTGTTATGAATAATAAAAATGTTAGTAAAGATCCTGACCACTTTCCCAAGGAAGCATATTCATAAATATTGAAAGGAACCATGGCCCGGAAACCCAGGCTATTTGGACTCCTAGGTAATCTAGATGGTTAACTGCATTAGATTAAAAGAAAACAAGATACATCAGAAATTAGGAAATATATATTGTGTTAAAATGAAAACTAATAACATATGCTGTATGAAAACGAACCTAATTTAGGAAATCTTTCACGCACCAGCTCCTCAAAAACAAGTTGATCAACCTGAAACGTGTCCGCTTTCGATATAAAACAGGTCCACTTTTAATCAAATGTAATTTAAGGAAAAGATATTATGATTTACTTGCGACTCGATCATTTCCTCAGAATAATAGCCCTCAAAATAATCATCAAGAATACCTAATAAGGCCCTGATAAAGAAATGCAATATGAGCATTTCAGAATCTTAAAAACATTTACCAAAATTAAAATATAAAACCCACCAAAAGGCGTTTTCTTCTGGCATTAGAAGCAATAATAAGCCCGCAAAGAAATTCATGGCCTGCAAGCAATCCAACACATTAGCATTATACTATTTGACTGCTGGTCAAATGAGTCAAATGCTGACCTGGCAGTAACCGACAGAGGGATTATGGTGAGCGTATGCTGTGAGTAAACGTCTCAAAGCGTTTCTACCACCCTCGTCCAGAGCAGGATGACCTGGAAAAGTCCTAGGTAAATCCTGTAAAATTCAATTTGTATGATTAGAAGATATGATTATAGTTAAATAGGCTTATGCTAAAGTGAAAACATTTAGGTGATAACTGATAACCTTCTCAATCTGCAATTTCCATTTTTCGGGCACGTCTACAGGGTCAACCGTTGACTTACTATTTGCTTCATCTACTTCTGACTTTTGATGGTCAATACTGTTATCCTTCTTATTGTCAGAGAGTAAAAGACTCTGATAATAATTCTTGATGTGCCAAGCCTTCACACCCACGAAAGCTTGCCAAAGCTGCAATTACACATGGTTAATTATATCTAGAATATAGGGATATGCATGAAACTGAAATAACCAAACACAACCTAAAACCGATTATTTGGTTTTGTATTTATTCAGAAACCGAATTTTTTGTTCGGTTTCGGTTTTACATGTACCAAAAAAAGCAAACCGAACCTGTAAAAACCGAAAAAAAATAAACTTTTGTTAATGAAATTTTTAATGTTAACTTGTTAAGTAACTTATAAAAATTAATAAATGTTGTAGACAAAATATTTTAGGCTCAAATGTGAAATAATCAATTAATCATTAATGAAGAAAAAAAATTTAGACCCAAAGTTTCAGGACGAAATTCAATATCTTGGATCACTTTTTTCGACTTAAAAATATCAAGCCCAAAGTTTCGGGCCCAAATTTATTATTTTGGGTCATTGTTTCATCCTAAAAATTACAAGCCTAAAGTTTCACGCCCAAATTCATTATTTTGGGTCACTTTTTTCAACCCAAAAATTTCAAGCCTAAAGTTTCAGGCCCAAATTCATTATTTTCGGTCATTCTTTTCGACCCAAAAGTTTCAAGCCCAAGTACATTATTTTGGGTCATTTTTATCAACCAAAAAATTTTATGCCCGAGCGGCAGAAGCGAAAAAAACAAAACCAAACTGAACTCATTGTGAAAACCGAAAAAACTGAAATACCTCTCCTCTAAGAGCCATTGGTACCCCCCCTTGAACAAGAAACTCCAACTCCTGTTTCCATAAAATTGAAGATTCCAGCGAGGCAGCTGGATCACTAGTGCCACCTGGCGCTGGGACACCGACACCGACACTTGACGGGGCCTCGGGAATCGAGTCTGATTCCGCCCTATCCAAATCATAAAACTCATCCTCAGAATCCTCTTCCGCTCCAGTATCTTGCTCGTTTTTTGTCACACTAACCTTTTTCTTGACACGTGCATTCATCATATTCTCAATGGCCCGTAGAGACGGCCTAATCTGAGCCCATATCTGGGCCCGATGACTCGTTTCAGAAGCAACATCCTCAGAAGCTTCCGGAACCTTCTCAGAGTCACCCTCAAGTGAAGCCGAGTCAGTTACAGGCAACTGAGCAAACTCTGACGGGCGTTCTAGAAAGTTCTTCCACCTATCCGACCGCTCCTCCTCTTCCTCCTAAAACCACGAAAATATTACAAATTACCACATTTTGCATTATAACATTTTCATCTAATGAAAACATTATACCTTGTAGATATTTGAATATTCATGGTATCTTTGTACATGTTGCGGTCTCACTGCAAAACCATACGCGTCTCTGTCCAATAATATTTTCATTAGTTTCCAGTCAAATACGCAATCACTAATCACATTTCTAACTCTAAGTTCTTCTATCATAGAGGTGTACAAATCGGTTAATGGGCCGAAATCAGACCGGTTTAGTCAATGCATGATCAAAACTGGTTCGGTTTAGTCAATTAGGGTCGACTTACGAATTGATCTACAAACCAGTTTTTCCATTTCCTAATCTGCAATATTATTTTCTAATGAAACTTTTTGGTCCAAATTTTATTTAGCTCTAAGACCATGTGTAGTGGTGGCTTTGCCACCTGCGTTTTGAGCCATAACGCGGGGGGTACACCCCCCCCCCCCCCCCCCCCGCGTTATGTTGAAGCCAAATTTCCAAGCGTTTTATATACAATGCTGAAAACACAAGGGTATAACTCTGGAAACACCGCCCCCCTCCAAGTTATGCCAACTTTATGACTACACTTGTTTTTTATACAAAACCATAACTCTGGCTGGGCGCCATCTGACTGGGTGCCACGTGAAGCATAACCCTTAGATACACATGGTCTAATAATATTAATAAAGAAAAAGTGTGACTACAAAAAGACTAAATGTGACTTTTTCATCTTAAAAAAAAAGAGATTCCAATAACAAGATTCAAAATCCCACCAATAAAAATCTGATCTTTAACAAACCCAATTAGCATTAATCATCAGAAACCTAATTAACCAAAAACCCTTAAATTAAAAATGTAATTAAAGATCAAAAAGTATTAAACATTGAAAAAAGGGTGAAATTAAAAACCCTAAAAGAAAGGGGTTTGAAACTGAATCGACTAATAATAATAATAATAATAATAATAATACCTCTTATGTTCAAAAGCAACAAGTGGGTTATTCAAGATTTGTGGCTTAGCCTTCATTATCGGATTGAATTGATGTTAACTTGGTGGTGGTGGTGGTGAGTGTAGCAAGTACAGTCAATCAGTCAGTCGGTGGTTTGGTTTGATCAATTGCAGATATAATAATAATACGGTGGAGAAGATCACGTGATTATCATGTGCAACATTATTTCTTCAGATCTATAGATAAAGAAACCTCATTTTCACTTCGTTTATGTCTGTGTTGACTTGGGTTTATAAGTTTTCAGGATATTATTATTATTGTTATTATTATTACTGGTATCAACTATCAAGATAACATGTGTCACTAATTAAGTAATTAGTTACGTTATTTATTTTTATGGGCTTAAAACGTCAAATTAAAATGTCATGCCAATGTTCGTTAACAATAAGGTTTTAACTAATTAATTTATTTAATACCACGTAATGGTTTAAAGTCTTATTGTTTTCTTATTAACCGTTTAAACCTTAACACCACGACTTGATGTGTTAAAAACTCGTTACCATGTCACATCGCTTTTGTTGCTTCTATTACGCCTTGTTGTTGAGTTTTTTAACAAAGGAAATAAAATGAAAGGAGAGAGAATGATAAGAAAGGGAAGGGAAGGGAAGGAAAATTTTTTTAATTAGGTGTGTTCTTGAGTTTGAAGGAAATTAGAGGAAAGGAAAGGATAACTATGTTAAAAAATAGTTATCCTTAGTAATCATCCCATTTTTTGGAGGATAACTTATTAGGAAAATACATTAATGTAATCCCTCCTAACTCCTCCTACTCCTTTCCTTTCCATCCTAAAAAAAACTCAAGAACACTTATTTTTTAACTATCCTTAGTTTTCCTTTCCTTTCCATCATTTAAAAAAACTCAAGAACAGGGCGTTAAAGTCCCACAACAAGTGGTTTTAGTGATTGTTTATGGGTTTATAATAATTCAACGATATTTATAAATTTTATTAATTAGCCACACTTAACACATGATAATTTTTGTTCTCTCTTGTACACATACTACTAGTCTACTACTTTCCTCTCTATTTACCTCTTCTATATATATTTTTTTTAATGAATAAGTTTAAAACATTAATTGAAAAGTGTAATCATAATCCTAACTTATAATAAGGAGATTCATAATTTAGGATGACATATTTTGCAAAGGTTTTCATTTTGGATATCCCTTCATTATTTTTGCCACTTACATGTATTACACTGATAAAAAATAAAGTTTTTTTATTTATGAAAACTCTGGTTTCACTTTATACATGGTGATATAATTAAAAAGATGGTGTATATTATAATGTATGATAACTATAGGGATGTTTAAGAAACATAATTTTTTTATTGTTTATAAATTGTAATCTACATATAAAAGCTCGTTAGCTCACTTCTTTTGACTCATATTGAACATTTGAACATGTTTTTAAATTTTGCTTTTATAAAAAGAATAAAATACTTCTTTTTATTAATTTTAAAATAAATAATAAACTATTTACCTACAACTTTTTGTTAGCCGAGCTCCAACTCCAAATTTAGTTTGCTAAGAGTAACTAATATGAAATACTAAAAAATAAAATTAAAAATAGAAGACTAAACTGTGGTTTTCTTCCATTTGTTTTGTCCAAATCTGCGGTTTTAGTCAAATAGTTTTAAATATGAGATTTTCGTCCATGTGGTTTTATTTCACTTGCAATTAAACCCGACCTCACTAACCCCGTTAAGTCTGGTCGTTGAACCTATCAGAGTGCCGCTCACGTGAGGTGTAATTTTGTCTTTTTTAATCCCAAATTTGCAAGCCCCCTCGCGTGAGGGGCTAAGGTGTATTTGGGGAGAAAAAATGACAAAACTACCCCTCATGTAAGGGACACGATGATGGGTTTAACGACCAGACTTAACGGGATTAGTGAGGTCGGGTTTAATTGCAAGTGAAATAAAACCACATGGACGAAAATTGCAGGTTTTGAACTATTTGACTAAAACCGCAGATTTAGACATACCACATGAGCGGAAACTGCAGTTTACTCAAAATAGAATGTTCTATCATAAAACGGAAAATAATGAGAATATTTCATTATAACTTTAAATTTTGTTTTTTTACTCAATAACAAGAATCTGTCCTTCAAGATTGATAAAAGATAATTAACGAACAATATATGTATAAACCGTCTTTTATTATAACCAAAAAATTTAAAAGCTGATTACAATAATTTTGGTTATGTTGGTGATGATGATTAACCGTAACTTGATTGATATATATATATATATATATATATATATATATATATTAATTAGCCAACTTCTCAACCATATTCATTTGTGTTCACCTTAGATAGTAATCAATAACAAAGTTGTGAACTTCTAGTAGATAAAATAGACAACATTGGTTGATATGAGGATGCTGTTAAATGTTAATATTCTCTTATAATAATAAATATGTGCCATTTACTGTAGATTCATTCAAAAGGTTAATCTAATATCCTATTTTATAAGAGAGAAAAAATTGGTAAACTAAATAAATATATTATATTGTTCGTAAAACCGACGATGGTGATTGCATTTTTTATACAAGACAACATTAATTTCACTCAAATTAAAGTTTTAAAACGACTGTTTTGTGTTGTTTGGTTATTATCTATAATATGTTGTTTTGATGATAACCATATAATTTTACCATATTAAGTTTATTGTTATTATTACTCCACCTCCTCCATCACCTTTATTGGTCAAAAAGGGTTTTTCTAAGATGCTTAAAGTTGGTGCTTAGTAAATGCTTTTAAGTGAAATTATGTTTCACCTATGGATTTTAGTAAAAAGAAAAAAATTAAAATCTAGTTTAATAAAAAAACAGATTATTTAAAAATATGTGTAATGAATTTTGCCTAAGTTGATTAGTTTATATAACAAACTCTTAAACTTTTGAAGCAATTTGGTCAAAATCAACGTATTAAAAGATGACTTAGACCACAAGTAGTGGAAACTGAACATATAGGGAATATAGGGGTTATATGACACGTGGCGTCGCAATCAGTAATTAGGAGTTTTGTAAAACGTGGTGTAATGGTAAAAAGCCTCAAAACCCATTTGCAATCATTACCTTTTTATACTTCTCTCAGACAACATCTCGTTGTGTACACAACGAGCACCTCCAAAACGAGCACTAATATGAGGGAGGGGCAGTGTACAACTCGTTGTGGACCACGTTCTGAGAGGAAAACGTGACCACTACATGTGGTCTTAGGCTATGTCTAGTGGAGGGGCTACAAATGAGGGTGAATTGTGACATGTGGCGCCCAGTCAGCAAGGGGTGAGAATTTGTTTTGGGGTGTAATGGTGTAGGGGCTACAAATTGGGCCCACAGTATTTTTTTTATTATTTTCTTTTTATAATTAAACTAATCAAATAAAAACCAATTTCTTCAAATAATTAAGAGTAAAGTGTCATTTTCGTCCTTGTGGTTTGATAAATAATGCGAATTTAGTCCAAAAAGTTTATTTTTTGCATATGGACCCTCCACGTTTCATAGTTCTTGCCTATTACATCCAAATCACTAACCTCGTTAAATTAGGGGTAGACATGTCTTTTTACTCTTTCTTTATTATAATACTTATTTCAGTGAACTGCGGCCTTCGTCCTTGCGGTTTGTCCAAATTTGCAGTTTTAGTCTAATAGTTTCAAGTTTTTAATTTTCGTCATTGTAGTTTCATTTCACTTGCAATTAAACCCGAATTTATTAACCTCGTTAAGTATGGTTGTTAACCCATTTGCGTGCCCCTCATGTGACGATCAGTTTTGTCGTTTTCATCCCCAAATAAACCTCGGTCCTAATTCGCAACCTCCTCACGTGACGGGCTAGGGTGTATTTGGGGAAAAAGGAAAATAGAAGAAACAAAATTGCACCTCACGTGAAGGGCACACTGATGGGTTTAACGACCAGACTTAATGAGATTAGAGAATTCGAGTTTAATTGCAAGTGAAATAAAACCGTAGGGAAAAAAATTGCAAATTTGAAACTACTGGACTAAAACTGCATATTTTGACAAACCAGAAGGACGAAAACCACAGTTCACTTAAATAAGTATTATAATAAAGAAATAGTGAAACGACATGTATACCCCTAACTTAACGATTAAAATTAACGAGGTTAGTGATTTGGATGTAATTGGCAAAAACTGGGAAACTTGGAGGGTCCATATGCAAAAAATAAACTTTTTAGACTAAATTCGCATTATTTGCCAAACCACAAGGACGAAAATGACACTTTACTCAATAATTAAATAAAAATACATTAAAATTAGAAAGAAATACAAAAAAATACATAACTAAAAATATAAAAAAAAAACATATAGCTCGGTTGGCGTACATGTTTAGGTTCGGGTCGGGAAATTGAAACGGATAGCTCGGTTGGTTTAGGTTTATCGGGTTCCATTGTAAGTTCACGTTCGGTTGGTTTTGCGAACCATGGTATTGACCGAAAGGAGGGAATGGGTGGTTCGGTTGGTTCGGGTTGTTTATAGGATTCATTTTGCATATACATATATATACACACACACAACATATATACATATACATATACATATACACATATATATATATATATATATATATATATATATCACACAACATGTATACATATACATATACATATATACACACACACAACATATATACATATTCATATTTATACACACACATACATATAATATAATAACAATATTTCTTCTTATTCTAGGCGATAAAAACACCCCGCCCCTTTTCGCCCACTTATCGCCGGGGGGGGGGGGGGGGTGTTCGCGCCCCTTCGTGCCCAAAATTCGTCCAAATCGGCGCCCACTACACATAGCCTTAGTGGTGAGAATCCATAGTTTGTTGGAAAATAAATAATTTAAAATAATATATCAATCCAAACTAAAGATTTTTTTTTTAAGAAATCAAGTAAATTTTTTATATGTGACAACTAAGTAACACAAATAAAAATACATAAATGGGTAGATAGGTAAACGCGTCTTAGTTTATGGGAGAGAAAATGAAAATTTGGGCTTGATGCTACATGGTCTCAAGTTTGAATCCAGTCCCAAGCAATTTTATTGTACCTTGTTTACGTATCATTGGGAAGCGTATTAACATAAATACAACAGCAAGAAGTGGCAATACAAAAGTCAGTGGATCTTTAGGCGACATGTTTTCCTGAAACAAAAGATGGTAGACTTGAGCTATCCATTGTTGCCTGTGATCACAAACATATGAGGTCGTCTTTTCCATTGGGTTGCCCCGGATAATCAAACTTTTATTCGTTAATCATTAAAGATAAATAAAAAATTATTGCATTTATTTTGTCCTTTATCTTAAATGGTAATAAATTAAAATTAAATTATATTATCATTACATAATAATTCACTTCCATGCTTCATATAAATGCACAACACCCACCGGGATAACTAATAAAATAAAAGCGTCATCAATAACTCCATTAAAACTTTGTCAAGCATAGTTAATAAAAGCATTAAACAAATATTAGATTTTTAAAACCTTGGAAAATATTTGAAACGGGTACACGAATTGTTTGCAAAATATAAAAATTAATCGTAATGGTTTATAAGTGAAAGGTTAGAACCGGAAAATAATAATTAAGGTTAAAGATTAAAGTTGATCAACGGAGTTTGTAGACATATATCTTAGTGTTAGA
Source organism: Bidens hawaiensis (assembly GCF_021521415.1). Lineage (NCBI taxonomy): Eukaryota > Viridiplantae > Streptophyta > Magnoliopsida > Asterales > Asteraceae > Bidens > Bidens hawaiensis. The sequence goes on from NW_027492517.1 coordinate 104,283, forward strand.
GACAAAGTTTATTTTAATTAGTTCATTTGGTTTCTTATTTTAAGTTTAATTAAAAGTTTTGGTGAGCAAGTTAGATTTCTATAGTATTAATAGATGGTTAAGGATTATTGTTTTGTGTGTAGTTTTCGTTATATTGAAAGAGTCGTGGTGAGTTATCACATAATTATCGGTGTTGTTTGTGTGCTTGATCCAGTTAATTCCAACAAAATGAACGTATTTACTAATGACAAAAAATTTGCGCCGATATGATATCTCCGTCTTTTGATTACATGGATCACCTTGTTTATAGCTAAAATTAGTACATGTTTTTCGCTATATCGCATGAGCAAAACTTACTTATTAACTTATCACATTACAAGATTCGCATATCCAGTGGCGGAACTACAGGGGGGTCAAGGGGGTCAACTAACCCTCCGGCCGGCCAACCTTTCTTAATAGCGGTTTCAAAATAGTGATGGTTTTTTTTAGAGATTGACCCTTATATTATTGGAAAACACAGATGAAGTGTAGATAGAAAGGTAAAAGAAGAGTATATTTGATTCGGCTTAGGCTTAGTTTCCGGTTAGCCGGAGGTGCCGTTAAAAAAAGTGAAGACGAAAGAAAATGTACGATGGTCTTATATTTTGGTTAAAGTTAACATCTTGGGCCAATTCAGATAAGCCCAACCTGCAGACTTCTAAGTTTTTACTTCCTTATCTGTTTATTTAGTTTTTTACCAACGAAAAATAAATATTAGTGTCAAATGTTGCTTTATATTTTATAATAGGTGCTTCTCTCGTATTTCTTTTTAGTTGTTTTCCATTTTTACTTTAGTTTTTTTAGTTAAAGAAAATATGCTATAAAAATTATAGATACATTTTTTATATACATTTTAACTTTATTATATTACTATGTTTATATATATTGATTGGTAACAAATTTTTGTATACTAAATAAAAATAATATTTTCGACCCCGCTTAAATAGTTCTGGTTCCGTCACTATGCATATCAGTTTTGTGAAGTTATTACAACAAAATCGGGTGCATGATAAAAAAAAATAAGAATACAAATGACAACTTTAAAAACCTTAAATATTAGTATCATGTAGAAGTTTTTTATCGATCGCAACAATATGTATTAACCGCATATTGAAGACATAGTAAAATTAACAAGGTTTCAAACAATAACATGCATCTTCGTTTACAAGGTCTGTATCGTTTTTGCAAACCCCATCGTCATATCCACTTCTTATGCATGCGTCTGCACATTTGCTTTTCAGACATGGACCTGTCCACTTTAAAAATCTACACATTTCATCATGAGCAAACCCTGTGAAGAGGTAGGTCCCAGCAGAGCCCAGTTGGACCCGCAAGACTCAACTTAAACAGGGACGTCTGCGCAGAGACCAACTGGATCCGCAGGACCAACCATGCTCAGAGAAGTGACGTCCTTACGCGCAGTATGCAAGCTGGTCCCGCAGGAAATGCCTCCCATGGTGGACTCCGCCTGTTCCCGCAGCCTCGGATACAAGCCATGAGGGAAGGCCACCCGCGCAGCATGGCTACACGCACTAGGTACTTAGCTCTCGTTCAGTGTCACCTGAAGGAATGAGCAAAGCCGGGAGCAATCCCGCACAGAGGCGGGAGGGGGAATACTCCCGCCCAAATAAGCCAGTCTATACTGAAGGACCTTTCACTGTACCTGACGAGGTATGGGCGAAAGATCTTATCAGGGATACGACAGCTCACTGATACAGTATGGCGAGCAGCATGCTCCTGTACTGTATCACTATTAAGCCGCTGCCTACTCACCAACTACTGTCATACCACGTGTGTAGCCGGCAGTTGGTGGAAAGGGAATAGTATACAGCAGGCCTGGTCGCTATCAGCCGCTGCCTACCCACCAACTACCAGCAGGGCACGTGCGTAGGCTACTGTTGATGAACAGGAACACTGTTGCAGCCGGCCATACCTCCTTGGAAACCTACCTTCAGCTATAAATACCCCAAATGGTATGATCATCAAAGACAACATATCTTATTACATTATCATCATATTATACCTGATATCTGCTCTAGCAATCTCTTAATATACTTTTATATTTAAAGAGCAATCTAGTCTGATTCTCACGCCGGAGGGTGGTCACAAGGAGGAACCCCCCCTTCTCAGTGACGAGCTCACGGTGTCTGTTTTGCAGGTTATCAGAAGAACCATCTTCCAAGGGTCTAACCCCTCGTGGGAAACAGCTATCCAACCCCCAGGTTACCAGTAATCTGTCTGGGGTTCGGTTAGTGTTTCTTCATTGGCGCCATCCGTGCATAAAGCTAGAACTTTATTTTTCTCCAGTTTTTTCAAACTTCTGCAAAGATGGTTAGAGAAATTCCGGTAACCATAACCCCTGCTACTAGGGGGAATACCGGCAACACAGTTTTTACAAACACTACCCCGGCTACCGAAGCCGGGGCAAGCGAAGTAAATTTTACGAACACTACCCCACTTACCAAAGCTGGGGCAAGTGCAGTAAATGATCGCCTACTGGGATCCACTGATACCCAGGTTGAGAAACGAAGACTCCCCCGCCAAACTCTCGATGAAGTTAAGGCATGGGCGGAGGCACGACAAAAGGAATTCCAGGCTGAGTTGGACGAACGCTTGCGTTCCGTGCAACAGGCCGACGAATTCGAATACTGGGAGGATGACTCGGAGGAATCCGACTCCGACGCGAACCCTCGCCATAGGGCAAAAGGGAAGCATAAGGAAACGGAATCCCAACCGAAAAGGCATTTTGGACAAGCCTTCAAACCAAAAAGCACAGGTGGAAGTCCACGAGACTTCTCTAAAACGTTCAGACCAAACGTTGCAAATGCAGGAACGTCCAAATTTGCGAGGGACATTGCTGAGGCAATCGCCCCAAAGAGTGCCAAACAAATGCCCAACATAGGCACATATGACGGTATATCTGATCCAGACGATCATTTGAACAGGTTCATAGCAGGGGCAACCGTCAGCAATTGGACGGAACCCACGTGGTGTTACATGTTCCAAATGACGCTGGTTGGGGCTGCTAGAGCATGGTTCGATCGTCTACCGGTCAACCACATCTACGACTGGGCAGACTTCCAACAGAAGTTTAGCCAACACTTCAGCCAGCAATGGAAGTATACCGAGGAGCAATGGACAATCCTCAAATGCATACGAGAGGAGGACGAATCTCTGCCAAACTTCATCACTCGCTTCAACTCAAAGAAGCTAAGTTTGGGCAATATCAGTGAAGATCTTGTTCGCGCTGCCTTCATCCAGGGCGCACATGACCCAGAGCTCATCCGCACCCTAACGGGTAAAGATGGCATGCCATCCACATGGGATGGCATCATGACAGCAGCAAAACGCTATGCGGAAACAGAGAAACAACTGGGTAGAGATCTCCCACAGAGCACAAACCTCTACACCCAGAGGACGAGAGAAGACAACGTCCTCACCGCCCGATTAAATAAAAAACGAAAGCTAGGCATCTGGCAGTCAAGGGTAAACTTTGACACCTCATCCGGCTTGCAAAATCGGTTGGGCGGAAGGGATAATGTACAGTCGCACCGGAACTCCAGATGGACGCCACTCACCAAAAGCGTCACTGAGATATTCGCCACTGAAGGGCTCCCATGGCCAAAACCGCCAATAATCCGACATCGTCACGATGCAGATCGGAGCAAATACTGTGACTTTCACAAGACAAAGGGCCACAACACTGAAGAATGCATAGATGTAAAAGATATGGTCGAAGCATTTGTCAGAGATGGGACGCTCGCGCACCTCGTGGCGTAATAAAGGCTGAGCAGGCGGGTGTGTATAGAACCCCAGCTGGGGAAAACACGAATCAATTCCAGCTTCAAAATCGAGACTACATGCAGCGTAAAGAACGAGATCCCGAACCAGGTGCGTATCGGCTCGATGGCACTCCCATCCCGACAAGGAAGGGAGCTCATTTACACAGTTTGCATGTAAATAAATTCCAATTTGTAAAGAAAAGGCCAAGAGCCACTTCTAATGGAAATGATTCTCTTAAGAATATCGAAGCTGATGATTTTACATTTAATACTTTTCTGGACACTAATATGCCGGTTTTCACCGCATAATTACGTGAAGTCATTGCATGGGAAGGCGGTCCTACCCGCCCGAACCCAATAACGTGACAAACCTTCACGCAGGTCAGTTGAAGGGGAAAAAAAAAAAGTTCAGCACCCAAAAATGAAAGTGCCGGTCTATCCGCATGAATCATTAAGGAAACTGAATAATAACCTATCAACAACCGCGCGTCGAACGGTTAAAACTATCCAACACTGGTGACGGCATTCACATTACGTGAAGTCGTTGCGTGGGAAGGCGGTCTTACCCGCACGAACCCAATAACGTGGCAAACTTTCACGCAGGTCAGTTGAAGGAGTTCAATTATTCCATTAAATGAAAGTGCCGGTCTATCCGCATGAATCATGAAAGGAAAATGAACACTAACCTATCGACAACCGCGCGTCGAACGGTTCAAAACAAAATTCTTATAAAGGTAAGAAAAACCTACACGCAGGTCAGATAAGGGTAAAGTTTTGCCATCCTACTAAGTGCAAGTGACGGTTCTACCCGCACAATCACGAAAGAGGAAGCAAAACTTCACACCTATTATCAACCACGTTCAAAGGTTAACTTATCCTCAAAAGGTAAGAAAAACCTACACGCAGGTCAGATAAGGGTAAAGTTTTGCCATCCTACTAAGTGCAAGTGACGGTTCTACCCGCACAATCACGAAAGAGGAAGCAAAACTTCACACCTATTATCAACCACGTTCAAAGGTTAACTTATCCTCAGAAAGTAAGAAAAACCAGCACGCAGGTTAGATAAAAGTTAAAGTTTAGCCATCCTACCAAGTGCAAGTGACGGTTCTACCCGCACAATCACGAAGGAGGAAGCGAAACTTTAACCCACTATCAACCACGTTCAAAGGTTCTTATTCTAAACACTTGGAAAATTGCTAATTTAAACTAAGTATGCAAGTCATAAGTTTATAAAGCAAGGAACCCAAAGAAGGAAATAACAATCTTATACGCAAAAAGATTAATATTTCAAGAATATATTACAAGAATGGCCGGGTAACTACCCGCCTAAAAGAAAAAATAAAAAACTATACAAGTCTTAGCAATGGGAAGGGATCTTCAGGATCAAGCCTCAGGGCCGCTACCACTTGGACCCGCTCCGTCAGAACGGGGTGGTTCGAGGAACGCTTTGAGGACAGCTAACCCATCATCAGCAGCAGCTACTTCGTCCACCTTCTCCACCACTGGATGCGGGAAGGCGGCGTATTGGTTCAATGCTTGGTCATAAATGGCTTCAGTATCCACATTGAACAAAGGGAAGTTGGAAGGCGGGACGCCTTTCTCAACAAACCCTAGACCAAGCATGAAGCCGGCCTTTTCCCCATCATCATGAGAAGCGTTGAGGGCTGCGGTCATAGCATCATCGTAAGAGGTCTCTGAAAAGACCCGACGCACAACCTACAAAGAAAACACAAGTATTAGAACCTTTTCTTACAAAAGAAATGCGTGAAGATAAATCTAAACATACCTGAGGCAACGCTTCTCGAAGTAGCCATTGGAGGGTAGCTTGCACTTCGTCACGGGCGCGTTCGGCTTCGCTTTGGTTCAGATTGGCAAGTAATACTTCCTTTGCGGCAGCCTCTTCGACGCCCTTAAGCTTCCGCTCGGTTTGGTCAAGCACCCCCCTCTGGTCAAGAATCTCTTGCAGCTTCTTGGCATCTTCCATTGCCAAGGCGTCATGAGCATGCTGAAGAGCCTTTAATTTGCATTTAAGCTGCTCATTCTCCACACGCAAAGGCTCAGCAACGGCTTCAGCCTTGGCAGCCCTCTCGGTTGCGTTTCGCGCAGTCTCCCTGGCCAACCGAAGCTGTTCATTCACAGCTTGGGCAGCCTTGGAGCGGGCCTCGAGTCGCGCCTGAACTTCAACCTCGAGGGCCTTGAAGGCCTTCTCCTTGTCGGCGGCAGCTGCCGCCAGCTGTTGGTTCTCCTCCCGAAGAGCACGCGCCTCAGATATGTCCTTGGCGTGAGCTGCTTTCAACTTGTCGTTTTCACGACAAAGCAGCTCGACGCGCGGCTGCATCCGGGCCTGGAGAACCCGAAGCTCATTAGTTAGCCTACCCTCCTGGTAGCTAACCATGGCTTCCCCCAACGCGCCCGGAGGAGCAGCGTGGCGAGCCCAGTCCACGCACTCCACGGGTGTGCGAAGGGTTGTTCCTCGGAGTATGTTCCATCGAGGAACATACACTTCATTGGAATCCGACACTGCAAAAGAAACAAAAGCAGTAAGGAAAAGATGATGAAAAACATAAGGGAAAAAGAAAGGAACCCTACGCACCTGTAGGGTCAATGACAGGCCGGTAGCCGCCAAACCCATCACCTGAACCTAAAGGAAATCCATCCAACAGGTCAGGCAGACGGGAAGGTGGCAAAGATCGGCGTGAAGCCCTGCGCGTACCTGATGGTCCGGCCATTGGTGCCGGTGGCGCGGGCATGGTGGCAGCCGCCGTGGTCGCCGACGTTGTCTCCGCCGCGGTCGCCGCCTCCTTAAAAGCAGCAGTAACCGCCGGTTCCGTGAAGGATGCTGTAAAAATCGCACTCACGGCCGGCGGTGAAGTCATCTCGGCCGGAACAGTTGGTTCGACGGAGCGACCAACTGGACCAGCGGATGCAAGCGCAGGCGACTGGGTCGACGCCTCAGGAAGGCTGACCGAGCCTACCATCATTGGCGAGGAAGTACTCCCCTGCGTTTCACCCAGGATTGCGTCAACATCCACGCCTGCACAAAGAAGAAAGTGTTAAAAAGAAAATTATTGACAAATCTACAAAGGCATTATGATTATACTTACGGGTTTTCTTGACCCTGAACGTACGGACGGGCGGGGAGGAACCCGATGGAGCCGGCCTCTTGGTACCGGTCACCGTCGTCTTCGTTGGTTCTCCGGAGGTAACGGTCGTAGCCTCCGGAGCAGTGGTCTTCTCACCACCGGGCTTCCCCGCCACCTCTTCACTATCTGACTCCGTGTCAGATAGAACCACTGGATCAGCTGTGGCCTTCTCCTTCCCCTTCACGCCGGCAGCAGTCTTTTTCTTCCGCACCAACGGAGGACCTTCTGCGGATTCCTCAGAAGAAGAAATGTCAAGAACTCCAGCAGCAGGGACAGCATTGAGGGGTTCAGGGTAGAAGATAGGCTTACCAGGCCGTCGGTGGCTCAGGATCTCTTGACCCGGCGGGTAAATCTCCACGAACCGACTCGCAGTTTGCTCTAGGATGGGCAACTCGTTCTCGTCCAGAGCACGAGTAACCATCCGTGCGGGACCATCTTCCTCCCGCGGATTCAGGAGCGACTGTAGGTCGTTCCCCTCTGAAATAAACAGGAAAGTTAGAAAAAAGTCAAAATCAACAAAAAGAAACAAGACATACCATAAGGGACAGAGTTCGAACCATATTCAAGGACAATCGGAACCTTCTGCGCATTCGCCACCTTCCACACTCGGCTCATCCCCAGCATTACCATCGCTGACTCCGGAAAACGGAAAACCGGGGATTGGACCCGGGATATCTTCGAGAACCATTCCGCCTCCTCGTAGTTGAGGGCGTGAAGGCTCTGAAGTGCCTGGCCGTTCTTGAACTTCATGGCAATGGGGATGGCGCGAGCGGATATGAAGAAGAACTCTCTTCTCCACGACCGAAGACTCCGCTCGGTGGTACAAATCTTTAAACCCTTAATCCGGGTTGTAAGACTGTACCACCCCTGGATGCACCTCCAAGTGTAGAAGGTCATCAGGCGGTCCACATGGGGCTCGATGCCCAGAATCCGGCACACCCACTCAAAATGACGAATCTTGGCGATCGCCATGGGGTGCAGCTCGGTCAAATGAACGCTGTGCCTCTCAAGAACACGGTACACAAACTTTGTCAACGGGAACCTAAGGTTCCCGTAGATAAAGAATGCAGCATAAACCCCGATCTTGCCACTAGGGGCATCGTACACAGTATGGTGGGGTTCAGGAAACTCAGGCTCGAGAGACTCGAGCATGAACTTCCTGACGATATACTGGTACAGATCGACAGGAAGAGAACACTGGCACTCGCCAGCAGTCTTCTGATCGTCGGCATCATGAGAAGACATTTTTGCAGAAAGAGAAGTGATTTCGGGAAAATGCTTGCCTGAAAAAGGGGAGTATTTGCCGGAAATCACTAAGAAGAAGAAGAAAGGTGAAAGTGTGAATTACAAATAACCCTCTTCCCCTTTATATAGTAATCGCAATTAATGCGGTGAATTTAATGCGGAGGAGAGAGAAATCAAAGGTGCAATGAAACTATGACACGTGGCAAAAAGCAGGCTGGCAACAGCTGTTGAAAGGACGTGTGCCAGTAATTTCGCGGCCACGCGCCCGAAAAATCACGCCCACGCGCCTGAAAAAGCGACTGGAATGACCATGTTCTGTCACGTCACCATAACTTCCTGCACGTCCTGACAGTCAGAAGAAACCGTCGCACGACGTTTCAGAGGTTTGGACTGTTCTTATCTTTCCACCAACTCTTCGAATTTCAAAATTCAAAATTTAAAAAATATTAAAAAGTAAGCGGGAAAATACCCCTTACCCCTTGGCAAACAAGTAACCGTTAGACGGATGCGGGTACAGTGTAAAGGCAAAACCCTTCACATACCTAGCACCCGCAGGGAATTGAAGCCAAGTAAATCGTGGCGAACAAGTAACCGTTAGACGGATGCGGGTACAGTGTAAAGGCAAAACCCTTCACATACCTAGCACCCGCAGGGAATTGAAGCCAAGTAAACCTTGGCAAAGTAACCGTTAGACGGATGCGGGTACAGTGTAAAGGCAAAACCCTTCACATACCTAGCACCCGCAGGGAATTGAAGCCAAGTAAACCTTGGCAAACAAGTAACCGTTAGACGGATGCGGGTACAGTGTAAAGGCAAAACCCTTCACATACCTAGCACCCGCAGGGAATTGAAGCCAAGTAAACCTTGGCAAAGTAACCGTTAGACGGATGCGGGTACAGTGTAAAGGCAAAACCCTTCACATACCTAGCACCCGCAGGGAATTGAAGCCAAGTAAACCTTGGCAAACAAGTAACCGTTAGACGGATGCGGGTACAGTGTAAAGGCAAAACCCTTCACATACCTAGCACCCGCAGGGAATTGAAGCCAAGTAAACCTTGGAAGTAAAGTAACCGTAAGACGAGCGCTGGTACAGTGTTAAGGCAAAACCCTTCACATACCTAGCGCTCCGCTGGGAATTGAAACCAGGAAGGATCTTCTGGGCAATGCTTGCGGAAACGGAAATAACATCCCCGCATAGCGGGAACGTTGAGAACTACGTTGTTTGAAGCGCCAGGATGGAATTGGTGGTTTTAACATAATTGATCACTATGTTCAAAACTACCAAAACCTCATGGAGAATCCACACAACTGGGACTCAATGCTCCTGACTTGCGAGGAGGTTACAGACCTACCCGCATCATACCCAAAGACCAAGCAGGAAACTCGGGCATTTCTGCAAGTGACAAGGACTTCCCATGGAAAACCTTACAAAACCCTTTTCAAAACCCTTTGCTTAAGTCCAAAAGTTCACCTCACTTTATTAAACACGCATGAGAAGAACATTGGACTGGGGGGACTTGAAGAGGTAGGTCCCAGCAGAGCCCAGTTGGACCCGCAAGACTCAACTTAAACAGGGACGTCTGCGCAGAGACCAACTGGATCCGCAGGACCAACCATGCTCAGAGAAGTGACGTCCTTACGCGCAGTATGCAAGCTGGTCCCGCAGGAAATGCCTCCCATGGTGGACTCCGCCTGTTCCCGCAGCCTCGGATACAAGCCATGAGGGAAGGCCACCCGCGCAGCATGGCTACACGCACTAGGTACTTAGCTCTCGTTCAGTGTCACCTGAAGGAATGAGCAAAGCCGGGAGCAATCCCGCACAGAGGCGGGAGGGGGAATACTCCCGCCCAAATAAGCCAGTCTATACTGAAGGACCTTTCACTGTACCTGACGAGGTATGGGCGAAAGATCTGATCAGGGATACGACAGCTCACTGATACAGTATGGCGAGCAGCATGCTCCTGTACTGTATCACTATTAAGCCGCTGCCTACTCACCAACTACTGTCATACCACGTGTGTAGCCGGCAGTTGGTGGAAAGGGAATAGTATACAGCAGGCCTGGTCGCTATCAGCCGCTGCCTACCCACCAACTACCAGCAGGGCACGTGCGTAGGCTACTGTTGATGAACAGGAACACTGTTGCAGCCGGCCATACCTCCTTGGAAACCTACCTTCAGCTATAAATACCCCAAATGGTATGATCATCAAAGACAACATATCTTATTACATTATCATCATATTATACCTGATATCTGCTCTAGCAATCTCTTAATATACTTTTATATTTAAAGAGCAATCTAGTCTGATTCTCACGCCGGAGGGTGGTCACAAGGAGGAACCCCCCCCTTCTCAGTGACGAGCTCACGGTGTCTGTTTTGCAGGTTATCAGAAGAACCATCTTCCAAGGGTCTAACCCCTCGTGGGAAACAGCTATCCAACCCCCAGGTTACCAGTAATCTGTCTGGGGTTCGGTTAGTGTTTCTTCACCCTGTCTCTTCTTTTGCGACTATAACATAAATAAATATACACGTTACATTACGTAGAGATATGTGATCACATAGACATAATACAATTACTTCAATATAATTTTATAAAAAAGACCAAATTCTTTTTTTTACTTCAATAAAAAAGGATTCATTCATTTTTCAATATAAAAAACAACATGAATGAATTAGACCCGAATTTTCCAGTAGTTTTAAATTTGCGATTTTCATTACACCGAGAGATGTGATCGCATTTCATCAGGACGCATCAAATTTGCGATTTTCGTTTCTATGGTTTCGTTTCACTTCAATTAAACCCGAATACACTAACGACGTTAAGTTTGATCGTTAAACCCATCAGTGTGCCCCTCACATGAGGGGCAGTTTTGTCTTTTTTTTCCTCAAATACACCAACCCCTCCTGTGAGGGTGCTTGCGAATTAGGGTTGGGTTTATTTGAGGAGAAAAAGAACAAAATTGCCCTTCACGTGAGGGTACGTTGATGAGTTTAACGACCAGATTTAACAGGGTTAGTGAGATCGGGTTTAATTGCAAGTGAAATGAAACCACAATGACGAAAATCGTAAATTTAAAACTACTGTGCTAAAACCGCAGATTTAAAAACCACAGTTCACTAAAAATAAAATGATATAAATATAACGATTGTTGTATTACTCTATTCTCTCATAAAAGCAACATGAATTAGTTAAATTATAAACTACACATGCACACATAAAACAGACATGTATGGAAGAAATACAAAATTAAAGAAAAGAAAAACTTACGTGCAGTGACGATCGTCAAAAGGTAAACCACAAAAAGTAAAGACTTCATTTTTCTCTCCAAGTACTAGATGTTTGAAATCAGGGTGTGTGATATTTTGTGATTTCTGTAGACAAACAATGGCTTTATATATACACTCATAATATAAAGTAGCTTAGTGTGAACGTAATCGTGTCTATTGAGGATCTACTATATAATAAAAGAAACCAGGTTATTTGTCCCTTTATTAAAAAGCCATAGACACGTGTCATCATAAGAAGAAGTCGATCTACTACCGTGTCTATCTTTAATGTGTTGTATACGCTTAAATGCTATCATTTGGTTACGGTTTTTTTTATATCTTTGCTTGATTATTAAGTATATTCTTTTTTAATATAGTTATTGTTATTGTTACAATGTTACATCATAGATTATATTTATTAATATTATTTTAAAATGATTTTTCAACTCGTAAATCACATGGATGTATAAGCTATTCCAACCATATAGAAACATGAAGTGTGATATATAATAGTCTTGTATATAATGACTATTACAAAAGCTTGGATTGTGTATGAACATTAAAATTATTCAAAATTGATATAACTTTAAAACCCATCACATGTAGTTGATGATAATTTCTTTCATCTTTTTGCTGTTATCACATTATCGTTATAAAGAATAATAATCTAGAATTTATTACAAAACATAATAAACGAAACTAAATACTAACTTTTACCTGTTGTAGCATGGAGAGAGAAGATCAGGTGATCTTCTCCTCTTTGCGGCTAAGGTTAGCTAGATGTTACCTACCAGACTAAACCTATCCCTGCTCTTTGTAGCCAGGAGAACGGGTGATCTTCTTCCCATGGCAACTGCACTCTAACTTGTTAAGAAAGGCCGGCTAAACAGGGCTAGCTTGCTTGTATCCCAAAAAGAGAAAAAAAAAAGTAAACCCATGCCTAAAGCCGGTCATAGAAATAAAGTCGGTCTAGTAATAACTTAAAACTTAGTATTGTTTATACTTGTATGACCAAATCTCTTCAAACGACAACGTTTTACTACAACATGTGTATAGAGGTAGGGTACCAAAAAGACCCAAATACCCTTAAGTATCACCCGCGGGTCAATCAGAAGTCCCTCATAAGGCACCCGCGGGACATATGGACCACCTGCATAATCACCTGAGGAAGAAACGCCATCACAGGACATGCGGAAGCATCCTGGCACCCTCAGAAGTTATCCGCGAGACGGAATATTCATCCGCGTAAATAATCATGAGATAATGCCCCGGGACAGCTGTCATTAATCGATAACATTCTAGAAGATCTTCCAAGATACTTTCTTGAGCAATACGTGACCCCTCAACCAACCAGAAAAGGACACCTGGCAAGGCCGTTATAACCATGCACATGGCCAGGGTTATCTACCATCCTACCATATGAAGACACATGTCCAGGCTGTTATACATGCACATGCAACGTATAAATTGAACCTGTCATATGATGACACGTGTCCAGGTGGTTACGAGAGTATCTTCCAAATGGACAGCTGACCCAATCACTTTCCTACACCCTTCGGCTATAAATACCTTCTCAACCATCATGAGGTATTCATATTCACTCCCACTGTACTTTCACTATTTACTTGAGTACATTTTTTTCATCAGAATCGTACTTATTCTCACGCCGGAGGGTGGTTACGGGAAGACCCCCCCCCCCCCTCTTGTCCTTCCCGTAACGAGATCACGGTGTCTGTTTTGTAGGTTTGCGTCACTGGACTTTGGGAATTGAGTTTATATCGTATTGGCAAATAACCGTATCCTACCCTGTGGACTCATTAGATCTAAGACCCGTCAAGGGAATTAGCTCCGTGTTTCTTCAATGTGGGTAAATAAAATCTTATATATTAACTATATCTGATAACAAATAGAGTTTGATAAAGAATAAGAAAATATGTTCTACTTATCTTTTATTTACCCACGTAATAGAATTATAGAATAGGTCATGGCCGGAATCAAACACATACACATAGCATTAGAATAAGAGAAATACTTGCATGATGATATTCTTTACATTTGAATACCAGTTAACTATTCATTTGTAAATATTTGAATGTGTGAAGACAAACAACACGCCACTAGATCACCATGTCATGAATATTAGTTGTAAACTAGTGATTTAAATATTAAATATGTCCATAGGGGACATGGTGTAGGGATGAGCGGTTACCGGGACGATATCAATATCAGTGGCGAAGTTTAAACTAAGACATCCGGGGGCCGGATTTAAAATGTATAAAGAATTTCAAAAACAGAGGGGGCCGGGCTCAAATTTTCGGCCAAAAACGGCCAGATTTACACTACGTATAAAAAATTTCTGACGGAAATAGATAAATTTACACTATTACGCAAAAAACCAGGGGCCCCGGCCCTCACTAACATTCGCCCCTGATCAGTATTGAAAGCAAAGTTCGGGAAATATGATATCGCCTCAGTACCAGACACCAAAATTTGATTCCGATTCGGTGCCGACTGTTCCAAATCAGTATTGGTACCCGTTTTGTTCATTCCTAACATTGTGTGGTGATAAGGTGTCTCCTCACTGTTTAACACGTGAATGGTTTATATCCTGCAAGGTATATGTAAAGTGGTTTATAAAAGTATTTACGCGTAGATTAGTTTGTTGTTTAAATAAAATTAAATTACGAACATATTTCACCGTAGGTTGGAGTGTGACAATATGTTGTTCGAGTAACCTATTAAATGGTGAAAAGACATATTTGTTATTAATTGTTATTAAATACGCATCCGCATTGGAACTGATATTTGTTTATTATATAAATGTATGTGTTTTCTCACTCAAATGTGTTATTGACAAATTATATATTTTTACACGCATTGCATATATCTTTTTGGAATTATCGTAGCTTGAAGCTCCTAGAATTTTGGACTTAGGATATCAACTATAATAAAGACTAGTTTATAATTCCTTTTAGTGTTTTGTTTGGATATGAATTTGGTTTGTTGGTTTTTGTTTGCTTGGAACTATGTACTTCAATTTTATGAAATAAAATAATTAGATATTATTATTTTATTTATAGTATATATTGTGAGCTAATGAACAATTTAATTCGCGCCCCCGATATATTCCGTCATAAGTTGGGGTGTGACAAAGTGTGTTTCCAATCAATTTGTCGATAAAATTAGATTTTTCTTGTCCAAATTTTGTCAGAATATAATCAACCTTCGGACCAACTATTATTTTTATTTTTGAGATTTTGCCGGAAATGTCAGTTTATAGTAGTGATCACATAAGTACTACTTTTTTTTTTGAAAGTTATCACATAAGTACTGCTACTACTACTAATAATAATAAACTTGATTATGAGTTGTTTAATTGCAACAATATTATTTTTGGGATTTACAAGGTCCAATACAGTAACATGCATCCTCTTCATTTTTAGAGGGTATGTGCCTTCGGCAAATCCCATCGCCATATCCCTCTGAAATGCATTCATTTGAACAATTGTCGTCAGGGCATGGCCCTTCCCATATCAAGAAATAGCACATGCCGCCGCCGTTGACGACACCCTCTTCTTTTGCAACTATATATACACATACACATATTAATATCAAAGTTATTGGTAGGGTTCGAAAAAATGAGATGTAGAGATGCCGCTTCTAGAACGACCAGACTCCAAAACAAACAATCAACGTACAAAAAGAACATAAAGCTACGGATAACGAATAATAAATTAAATGTCATTAATTAGTTATACTTACCTGTAGCCATGATCATCAAAAGGCTGCAAAACACAAAAATTGCAAATGAAAACTTCATTTTTGATTTTTTTTTTTTTGCTTTAAAGGATTAGAAGTTTTGGTGATATTTTATTTTGTGCTTTCGGTAGACAAAAAAATGCCTCATATATAGTGTGAAATTTGTGGAAGCAATCAATGTGCTTTTCTTTGTTTTAAATGATTAAGTAATGGAAATTTTGGCCAATAATATAATATATAATTGTTGTGATCAGTTATAATATTATTTTCTTTAAAAACTAAAGTTTGTAGGATTTTAATAAACCAATTAAAGATTATTGGTTAATAATAATTTCAAATGATTTTGTCTCTACTAGTGGTCATAAATTTTAGAATATCAACTCTCAATGGTCGTCGTTGATAAAATTTAACGACAGTAAGTTTTTTTCTTCCTAATTTCAAACTGATTTTTAAAGCTTTTGTTCGGAAAGAGAATACGAGTCAATTGATGTAAAATTTAGCTTAAAGCAATGCTTCAAAGAGCATGATTTTTGTTAATTGAAAGTTCAAACGCCCGAATTGAAACACTAATCAAGCCATTTGAAGCATCGTTTTGAGTTAAGACATCAATTAACTCGTATCATCCTTCCGATCAAAAGACCTAAAAATCAGCTTGGAATTAAAAAAAAAACTTAATGTCGTTAACATTGTTTAACATAGGGACCATTGACTCACTAAGAGTGGGTTTTTAAAAATTTGAGACCACCAACAAAGCTAAAGTCAGTTAAAATTATTATCAGCCAATAATTTTATCTTTAGTTGTGATTATTAATATCTAATAATGTGAATAAATCAATAATTAATGGTCTTAATTGCTTAAAGTGAAAAAAAAAAACAAAAAAAAAAAAGAAAAACCATTGTTATAAGTATATTAATATTATGGTTATCAACTCCTAATATAGATTAGCTTCTTCTCCAAGTTTTCCTATCCTATATATACATCTCTTTATACCTCTTTGTAAGACACACCATATTAATGAAATCTCTATCTTTCTCCCTACATCTCTTTCTTACATGTTTGGCTTTTAGGCTTGTTTTCACAACACGTTATCAGCACGAGTTGCTTTCAGGAGTTGGATGGCATTATAATAAGCCCCATAAAATCCGGTAATCATTGAGAACCTCGTAACGGATTGAGTTGCTTATATTCTACAGAAGGTAATTTACGAACCAATGCTCTCTATTGTTTTATATATATTTTATATATCTGTACTATTTGATTTTGGGGTTTTAACATGCATCCCAACGAGTGGTATAGCCTTTTTATCGGCATACCTTGTGCTGTGCGTATTTACCATTTTGGTTTATCTATTTATATTCCCATCAATTGGTCTATTAAATTGATTTATTAGATTAAGACTACTATTTTTATTAATTATAATAAAAATTTTAAATAAGGGGGTTTATAAATGGTGTAAAAACGAGAGAATTTTAAAAAATAAATTTGATTTTCCCAAAACTGTATTGGCAATTAATATTGATTGTGTTGACTAACTATGTGTATTCTATGTAACTAGACGAGTGCCCGCGCGATGCAGCGGAAAAACATACATTTGTAATCATGTAACAAGTTTATGGATGTTCGTTGTTCGATTTGAAACCGAAAAACGTTCAAACCGGTTATTTGTTTGATTTCCCCATTGATTTTTTTCATTAACTTTTGGCCGGTCGTTTTCAATTTTCAAAGGTTTGTTTCGGTTTTCGACGACATAACTTGTTACTAACGGTTTGACCCACAGCTTAATTTAAAATCCATTAAAACCAGACAGCAAACACCCCTACGTAAAATGATATTTTTTAAATGAAAAAAACGATTACAATATGATACTCAAATTAAAGATAAAACATGCTCTTTTTTATTGTATAATTTATTTAAAAAAATATTAGCACATAAAAAGTTATTAATATTTAAAAATAATGGGGGGGGGGGTTGAGTTAAAATGAAAATAAAAATCATATAAGAGTGAAAGATTGAGGATCATAGTTGTAACTATTTTTAAAATTTACAAAAGTTAAGTAAAGTGAATGGGTCAATGATGTAACTATTTAATAACCTCTTTTAGTTGTTGACAAGTTTGCCCTTATCCTAGATGCATTTAGGTTGTACCATATGTTAATTGATTTGTGAATCCCTTAAATTCAAGGTGTCTTAATTTGCCCTTGTTTGGTATATTATATATAGTATTGTAGGTTCCCTGGACGGATCTCACGAGATATCTCGATCAACTCAGGTGCGGAATCCCTGCGTAGATCGTTACGAGTATAGAACACGAATCACACGAACACACGAAACAAACACACGTTATATAATAACTCAAACACGTGATACGATATCACTTTTACAGACACACGTTACAGCTCTCGTAACAACTCGAACAAACTAACACGAACAACTGATTAACCACAAACAGCCGTAACCTAGGACTATTTATACACGACAACTTCGCCTGGCATGTTCAGGCGAAGTTGTCCATAACTTCGCTTGACTAACAAGTTCGCTTGTTAAGCGAACTTGTCAGTAACTTCGCTTAAACATACAAAACATAATTAAACATTACAGACTCGATTACAGACACTAGACTATGAACTACTGACATTATGCACCAACAGACTCCCCCTTGGCAGTAGCTTCATATCTTGATCTTTAAGCACTTGTCATGTAATCTTCAATCTTGTATCTTCACGCATGCACTCCTTCTCTAACACAAACTGACACAACTCTTTGATACTTCCTCGCTTCGTCCTTCCAAGCAGGAATATAAAAGATTTGTTGGTACATGTTTTGTAACAGATGATCTTTTGTGTTTGTTAGAATTGAGAGCAACGGTCAAAGGGGAGACTGTTGGTGCATTTTGTGACCGTCGCTATGCAATTTAGACCAGCGGAATGCCACAGGCGAAGTTAGCACAACTTCGCCTTAGGCGAAGTTAGAACAACGTCGCCAACGGCGAAGTTGTAACAACTTCTGCCTTAGGCGAAGTTATCACAACTTCGCCATAGGCGAAGTTATGAACAACTTCGCCTACTGGCCCAAGCCCAAGCCCGAGAAGATGTTTTGTCTATATATATGTGTGTCTTGTTTAGGTTTTGCATCCAGAAAATAAGAGTAATTGTGTTATAGTTCATTTGTCTAGAGAGTAAAAGAGAGGAAGTGTCGTGAGGGACGACCCGAGGTAGAGCTCACCTTGGGTCGGACGTGTTTCTGTTTATGTTACGGTATGTAACGTGTTTGATTATTATATTATAAAGATCTGCAGATGTGTTTTATCCCGTTCGTGTGTTTGTTCTTATGTTTGTGTACGTGTTTGTGTTCTTCATCTTTACACCAATAAACGAGTCTAGGAGGATTCCGCACTCCTAGACCTCGTGCGGATCTCGTATCGATCGGCGACGCCCCCGGGGGGACCTACATGTTGGTGCATTTTGCGACCGTCGCTATGCAATTTAGACCAGCGGAACGCCACAGGCGAAGTTAGCACAACTTCGCCTTAGGCGAAGTTAGAACAACGTCGCCAACGGCGAAGTTGTAACAACTTCTGCCTTAGGCGAAGTTATCACAACTTCGCCATAGGCGAAGTTATGAACAACTTCGCCTACTGGCCCAAGCCCAAGCCCGAGAAGATGTTTTGTCTATATATATGTGTGTCTTGTTTAGGTTTTGCATCCAGAAAATAAGAGTAATTGTGTTATAGTTCATTTGTCTAGAGAGTAAAAGAGAGGAAGTGTCGTGAGGGACGACCCGAGGTAGAGCTCACCTTGGGTCGGACGTGTTTCTGTTTATGTTACGGTATGTAACGTGTTTGATTATTATATTATAAAGATCTGCAGATGTGTTTTATCCCGTTCGTGTGTTTGTTCTTATGTTTGTGTACGTGTTTGTGTTCTTCATCTTTACACCAATAAACGAGTCTAGGAGGATTCCGCACTCCTAGACCTTGTGCGGATCTCGTATCGATCGGCGACGCCCCCGGGGGGACCTACATGTGGTATCAGAGCCTTAGGCTCTTATGCTATGGTTCGAGATCTGCGTTTTGGTGTTTCTGGCACGTTTCTGTGCGTTTCTGGCCGAACAGCGCCGCAGGCGAAGTTATTGTTCATCAGGCGAAGTTGCCGTCACTGTTCGTAGGGTTTCAGCGAAGATATAAGGTCTGGCGAAGTTATGGCCAGGCGAAGTTAGCAGCCAGGTGAAGTTAAAAAAAAAAAAAAAATTGTTTGGAGTTTTCGTCTGTATGGCCAGGTGTACACGATTATTGTGAGACCGAAGATGTTGTTCCATCAACGAGTGAAACTTGTTATCTCTTGGTCTTACGTGTGAACAAATACGTGTCAACTCTGGATTTGGAGTTGAGGTTGTGAATGGGATATTGATTGAAACTGGATATTGACACATATTTGGGTGTTTGTGGGCAATGAAATTGTTGTTGTTCGAGGTTGACCAACTGAAGAAAGTCAAATTAAACTGAAGGCTTTCGTCATTACTGGATTGCGGTCAGAGCATATTATTTATGTTATTTTCAAGGCGTTCGAGAATTGGATCCGGAAACGTGATGCTTATTTATTAGAGTGAAAATTCTGGAACAAGTTGGATTTAATCGGGAACTAAAGTGTTTATGTTCTTGATCGTTATCCCTGGTGATTGAAGATGCTTCGGATTAATTAATGGTCATGTGTTAGATTCTGTCAAGGTGGTTTTTTGATGAAATCGATCACTTGATGTTGAGTAGTTGAAGATTAAACCTTATCGTATGCCGACGAGTTGGTGAAGTTGTGGAGGACGCCCAACTTCACGTATTGGTGAAGTCAGATGGACTCACGTGATTGGTTGAGATGATCTATTGGCACGAGGATGCATGCATTTCAAAGACCTCAATCGTTATAGTCGGAGAAGCTTACACTGAAGAGGAGATCTGATATGGAAGACGCTGGGTGATTGGTAGATTTGTGAAGCTACAGGACAGTTTCAGACACGGCTGGTTGAAGGGCAAACAGAAGATCATCAGTTAAGAGGGAGTCTGTTGGTACATGTTTTGTAACAGATGATCTTTTGTGTTTGTTAGAATTGAGAGCAACGGTCAAAGGGGAGACTGTTGGTGCATTTTGTGACCGTCGCTATGCAATTTAGACCAGCGGAACGCCACAAGCGAAGTTAGCACAACTTCGCCTTAGGCAAAGTTGTAACAACTTCTGCCTTAGGCGAAGTTATCACAACTTCGCCATAGGCGAAGTTATGAACAACTTCGCCTACTGGCCCAAGCCCAAGCCCGAGAAGATGTTTTGTCTATATATATGTGTGTCTTGTTTAGGTTTTGCATCCAGAAAATAAGAGTAATTGTGTTATAGTTCATTTGTCTAGAGAGTAAAAGAGAGGAAGTGTCGTGAGGGACGACCCGAGGTAGAGCTCACCTTGGGTCGGACGTGTTTCTGTTTATGTTACGGTATGTAACGTGTTTGATTATTATATTATAAAGATCTGCAGATGTGTTTTATCCCGTTCGTGTGTTTGTTCTTATGTTTGTGTACGTGTTTGTGTTCTTCATCTTTACACCAATAAACGAGTCTAGGAGGATTCCGCACTCCTAGACCTCGTGCGGATCTCGTATCGATCGGCGACGCCCCCGGGGGGACCTACAAGATTTTCTTCTCATTGAGCACCTGCAGATCAGCTTGCGATAAGTTTACCAAATGCATCGGATCGTAAACTCTTAGGAGCTCTTGTTCATCCTCGTCTTCCATCACTACCTCTGCTGTCTCACAATCCACAAACCACCACTTTAGGTCTTTAAGCACATCCTTGGGCATAAGCTTCATCGGTACTTCTTTCAAACACCGGATCGGTTTATACTTCATGACCATCCAAGGTTTTCCATCAGCTCTCAAACCTCTATCCTTGTCTTCAACAAGTTTTCCCTTCTGCGGTTTCAACAGCTCAAACTTCTTCTCTTTTATACTCTCTTTCCATACAATTTTCCCAATGACTCTAGCCATATTATCGTCATTTCGATTGATTAACCCCAATCTGGCTAAGTCTTTCACTTCACATTCCGGCAGTGTATTCAACGACCTTAACATTCTTTTAAAATACTGAACGCCGTCATACCGTTTAATCACAAAGAGCTTCAACTGCTCATCATAGATCCAGCAAATAATCCCTTTCTTTGCTTCAACATAGCCTTTAATATTGTAACTCTTCTTAAACATTGTAGGGACCGCCGGTTTCTTCGTTTTGACGAACCACTGAGCATAGCCTTCCTTCCACCTAGGCTGCTCTTCCCATTCAGTCTCATCGATTACTGTCTCATTACCCATATCTGCTTTCTCCACACCTGGAATGTCATGCTCCACATTCTCTTCTACTATTTCACCTTCTTCAACATCTTCTTCAATCACAATCTGTGCGCCAATCTTCTCAATCTCCTCAATTGGCAGCACATCATCATCAAACAACACATCATCACTAAACATATCATCATCTAATTCTTTCAAAGCATCAATCACATCATCTCCCATTTCTTCATCATCAACCATCACCACCTCATCACCACCAGAACTGCCAGCCGCACCTGCAGACTCCCCCTGAGCTGTGGAAGTCCCAAGAGCTTGAGTAGTTCTTGGCAACTCACCACCTGCACCTTTCGATGCATTGAGATCATCGTCTCTATCATTTCTCTTCTTTGTCCTTAACTCGTCGCCTTTACAGCTTGTCTCCCCCTGAGATGCCAAGAACTCCTTCATAGCATCTATAATTCTCCCATGTTCAACCAGGAGGGACGACTGTAGTTGATTCTCTGCTACAAGGCGCTGAATAGCCTGGGTCTGGACAAGATTTATCTTCGTTTGCTCTGCCACGACGCGCTCTAGTGCAGCTATTCTCTCCGAGTCTGAGAGGGTTGCATCGAAATCAAACCTCATGTGAGATATGTCTTGAGTATACTGAGGAGGGATTTCGAATGAAACCGGGACATCAGAAGCAGTTGTGGACGTAACCGCAGGTGGTATCGTGACCGACAACCCTGCAGTTGCAACGACTGTCGACTCAACAAATTGTGCAACCACCTCTGAAGGAGTAAGAGTTGGAGGTGGTAAAGACACAATCTCCAGAGACGTCAGCTGGAAAGAAGATGATGTAGCCACCACGGGAACATCCGCGGCGCTTAAACTTGTAACTTGTACTGATGTAGGGACAATTGACATACCGGACAGTGCGGCCGGAGCGAAACGTACGACTCGTGAACTCTCACCTGCTCCCATACCTGCACCTGTCCTGTCCCTTCTTGAACGTCTGATCAACCTATGAATATCTTCTTCTTCTTCTGACTCACTGTCGTCATCTGTCCTCTTTCTCTTCCCATACGTCCTCTCTTGAGTCACCAACATCCTTCTCGCCTCATCCATAACATCATCAAGATCTGAGTCAGCCACCGTCGTAGCTGCCCTAGTCACTTCGACAGTTGAAACTCTTGCAGCCGAGACCTGAATCTCTTCTGCTGGATGCATACTATCCATGTCAAAGAATCCTTGGCCGCCAAAAGCAGCGTCAAGGTCCACTTCTTCTTCAGCTGACACAACAGGCGCAGCAGGTACAGCTTGAGGTGCTCCTGCCTGTTGTGGTCGAGGGTCTCTGAACTCGTCCCCATTAGCAGGAACATACTCCGGGTTGATTAAATACCCAAACAGTGGAGTATGCCTGGGACGCAGCTCAGGTTTGCTCCTCGCGCTTGATGTCCGGCATTGAGCAAAGATACGCTTGCTCACATTCTCCACGTATCTGATTGGGCGTCGTTGAGGCAACGTGGGAGCCACATGATTCAAGATCATCTGAAGAAATCTTGGATACATGAGGAATCTGTCACGTGCCATCGCCCTTCTCTGACGATCAAGTTCATAGAAGACCATCTGACTAAAGCTATAGCGCTTATTATATGTCAGAGCAGTCATTGCTGACTGCATGGTCGCACCCATTCCGTCAGTGCCAGCCTTCCTCCCTGACATGCAGACAATCATTACGTGCATGAGGAAGCGCCACTGATCGAGTAGGAAACCCTTCCTTCTCTGTGTATCACCCAACGGGCCCGAATAGCCCATTCGTAAAAACGCTCCATCCCGAAAAGGAGCCACAAAGTCCGTCGGGTCATCCCTGGTCTCATTCCCGAAACGTAAAGCCACCCTGATTTGTTCGGAAGAGAACTGAACTTCTTGATTGTTGACGGTTACTCGCATAACCGGGGGCTCAACGCGGCAATCGTATTCCACCGTCTGCCAGAAATCCTCAATGTTGGGCAAGGAAATCGGCAGAGTTGTTGTGACAGCGTGGAATATCCGCGAGCGAAGGAGGAATGTAATAATCTCGCGGTAATCCTCCACACCACTCGCATCTGGGTCTAAGGTAATGTACATGTTGTGCCCAGGGAAGAATTGTCTCTGGTTATCTCCCCCGTCATCGCCTCCAGCACCTCCAGCACCGGAAACAGCAGCCATATCTTCAACAAACGAACCAAGTTAGATAAATGTTAAGGCATAACACAAGTTCACTTGTTACCATGAGCGAAGTTGTGATAAAATCTGTATAGGCAAAGTTAAAGTTGGGGCGAAGTTGGGCACAACTTCGCTTCAACTTTAAGTTCGTCTAATAAACAATAATTAAAAAGGGTCCAGGCGAAGTTAATGATAACTTCGCCTCACCACAACATCGCCTCAGGCGAAGTTAAACCTCAGGCGAAGTTGCAGATAACTTCGCCCAAACCTTAAGTTCGCCTGAATCTGAATCGACAACAGTAAGCCGATTCAAATTCAAAAATCTGATGTTTCATGGTTAGTTTGACGATTGAGAGGTCCGAAACACATGATTTTAAGGTTGTTTAGACGATCAAACTGATTAGAACCACGTAAGACAAGTTTGAAAAATCCGATTGAACGGTCCGAAGGTCCGAGGTCCATAACCGGGTCGAAACGACCTTTGATAAACAATAAAGAACATTGGTTATACGAAATATAGACACCACAAACCTTGAATCGGTAACGGAAACTGAGAAAAAGAACAAGAAATCGGAAAAACGACAAGTTCGCCGGAAACTGATAAGTTCGCTGGAATTTCGGAGTAAGTTCGCTGATTATGAAAAATATGAACAGTTTGACCTTAAAAATTCCTTTATATAGGGTCTGAGTTATACAGGCGAAGTTGTGGATAACTTCGCCTAGGTCAGGCGAAGTTAAGCATAAGTTCGCCGATTTTACAAAATAAACCCCTATAGTTTGAACATTTTGCAATTAAGTTTTAAAACTTCCCTTTAAGAATTAAATGACACGATCAAGTCCAAGTAACCATTTATAAAAGCATACAACTACATAAAAAGAAAACTTTTAACAATTAAAGTACAAGGGATCAAATTTCAGTCTCGACAGGGACTACTACGTTTTAGAAAAGATCCGAACAGGAATCATACTAATTACGCGACTGTCACATAGATCCGTGTTTAGCTGTATTATGACATAAAGAAACAGGTTGTAAGCAGGGAAATAACTTAAGATGGTTTTCATCGTTTCAGTGATACGAGTTAAGTTCAATTAAGCCTCAAAATTTAAGTGGGCAACAACTCAGAGATTATGATGCCTCCTATCTATTCTCAAAGCGTATTTGGCTTTCCCCAAGTCACCCCGAATTGACTTCGACCCATAGTGTCTGATTAAGTTTGTAAGTACTCTTCATCTGCTTCCCGTTCTCTTTCTTACTACATGATTGAGAAGTCTTGACATTGTTAGCTCTAGAATGTTTCAATAACTCATAAGTTTTTTTTTTTTTTTGAATAAACATTTACATAGACTTCAGAGTAGTAAACGACTGCAAGTCCCGAATCTGGATCACTGCAGTTTCTTGACACGCTATCTTCACGGGAATCAGAACACTCACGGGCTCGTGTATGACTGGGTAATCGCTTTTCTGCCTGTCATTCGGAAAGATATATATGAAGACATGCAAAACTCTTAAGGAGTTTCCACGTAAAATCGAGTAGTTTTAGTTTGTATCACATCTACTTTTACGCACCATAAAAAGCTACCATGACATACAATGACTGTCCTAAAGCCTTTTAAGCCTAATAACTTCACTAGTTAAGCACACAGAATCAGTATATCTATCATTTTCCAAGGTTGGATCAATTTTCTGTTAAACATAGCAAACGAACTTCTTACGAAGTAGTAGACTTGAAAATTAATTTCATTTCCCATAAAGAAAAATTTTTAACATCAATCGCCCCGACCAATCATAGTCTTCAGGTCAACGGCTATCCCGAAGATCCAATGGATCAGCTGGACCGACCACATACTAGTATGTGTCCTTCGAACTAAGTATGATCGACTAATTTTAAGCGAAAGAATGAAAACTCATCATAAACCGCCCCGGTCACTTTCAGTCATCTGGTTAATGGCTAATCTCATATTCTACAAGTAGAAAGTGAGGACCAAACATATCCGAGGATATGTCCTTCAAACTGAGGTAACCGACATAATTTTAAGCGATAGTGACGTTTTTTTTTTTTTTACGAAAAACAAACATAAAAAGCATGGTTACTCGGGATTGATCATCCCATTCAGCTCAATAAGGTTTTGAAATCTTGTTTTGTCAAACGCTTTAGTATATAAATCAGCGAAATTATCAAGCGTATCCACCTTTTCGAGCATAATCAGTTTCTTCTCAGCACAATCCCGTATAAAATGATGACGTATGTCAATATGTTTAGTTTTACTGTGCTTCACGGGATTGTTAGTTACTGAGATAGCAGCTGTGTTATCAATGCAAATAGGAGTAAGTAAGAAATTCAGACCATAGTCGCGCAACTGTTGTTGAATCCAAAGAACCTGGGAGCAGCAGTTGGATGCTGCCATGTATTCTGCTTCATAGGTTGAAATTGCGACTGAAGTCTGCTTCTTGCATTGCCACGACACCAATCTGCCACCAAGAAACTGACATCCACCTGTTGTTGATTTCCGACTCTGATTGCACCCACCATAATCAGAATCTGTGTAAGCGACTAGCTCCAAGTCTCCTCCTCTCGGGTACCACAACCCCAGCTTCGGCTTGCCCTTGAGATACCGCAGTATCCTCTTCGCACCCTTCAAATGAGATTCTTTTGGGTTTGCCTGAAAGCGTGCACAAAGACAAACATCAAACATTATATCAGGCCTAGAAGCAGTTAAATACATTAAAGAACCTATAATAGCCCGATATTGAGTTGGGTCCACATCTGCATCGTTGTCTGAATCAACACCCAATTTGTGATTGACGCAGATTGGAGTATCGAATGGAGTGCTGTCCTCAATCTTGAAGCGTTTGAGCACATCATGGACATACTTGGTCTGATGAATGAACATCCCATCCTTCTTCTGATCAACCTGCAATCCTAAAAAGAAAGTTAGTTCACCCATAGCACTCATTTCAAACCTTTTTCATGACAGCCTCAAACTCCTGACACATGGAGACTTTTGATGCAGCAAAGATAATGTCATCCACGTAGACTTGCACCAGCAGGAAGTCGCTTCCTTCTCTCTTGAAGAACAACGTGCTATCAATCTTCCCTCTTTCAAACCCATTTTCAAGCAAGTAATCTGATAAAGTTGAGTACCAGGCACGAGGTGCCTGATGAAGTCCATACAACGCCTTGCTTAACTTGTACACGTGGTCGGGAAAGTCTGGGTCAGGAAAACCCGGAGGTTGCTCAACGTACACAACCTCATCAACTTTCCCATTCAGAAACGCACTCTTCACGTCCAACTGAAATACCTTCATCTTCTTATAAGCAGCGAACGCCAAAAACAATCTAATGGCTTCCAACCTTGCCACAGGAGCGAACACTTCATTATAATCAATCCCCTATGTTGATTAAAACCTTAACGACTAGCCTCGCCTTGTTTCTTATAATAATCCCTTTCTCATCTCTCTTGCACTTAAACACCCATTTTGTGCCTATCGCATGCACATTCTTCGGTTTTTCAACCAAATCCCATACTTCCATTTTCTTGAACTGAGCCAACTCTTCTTGCATGGCTTCGACCCACGAGCTGTCCTTTAGAGCCATTTGATAATTCTTTGGTTCAATCTGGCTTATAAAGCAGGTGTACAAGCATTCGTTGATTATCCCTGTCTCCTTGATGCTTGTGTAAACACAGGTGTGCTCATTCAAGCTACGTCTTGTTTGTACACCGGAGGACACATCACCAATCACATTCTCCAAAGGGTGATCTTTATGAATTCTCGTGGTTGGAACCGAACCGACATGCAAATTGTCTTCCAAGTTAGAAGAGAGCTCGTCAATGGTTGTTTCTTGCTGAGAGTGAAACGGATTGAAAAATTCTTCTTCAGGAGAGACAGCAGGGGTATTGATAGCATTTGATGAGGAAGGTTGACATTTATCAAACAGCTGTCTTTGCACTAGATTTTCTTCCTCATCAAGGATCATCTTCGTAGCAACTCTCTCTTCTTCTTCTGCACTATCCAAAAACGGTATGTTAAAAGACTTAAAAAGTCTATCATAGTCGAAAAACTCAGCCGGTCCGTTGCTTGGTTTTGGCGGTTGGTAACTTGTGATATCGGTGTTACACACCACCTCAACCTTGCTGGTCGATGTATTAAAGACACGTCTGTTGGGAGTCCCGACAACATAACCGACTAAGATTCCTTCATCGGCTACTTCACCAAATTTAGAATTTGTCTTTAAAATCGAACAAGGGGACCCGAATGGTTCAAGACCACTCAAGTTGGGCTTCCTCCCATGCATAAGCTCATAACACGTTTTATTAAGTCTTTTAACAGTTAAGACTCTATTAAGGATATAGCAGGCTGTAGCAACAGCTTCAGCCCAAAACACCACAGGAAGCTTCGAATAAGCCAGCATAGTTCTGGCTCCTTCAATTAACGTTCTATTCTTCCTTTCAGCCACTCCATTCTGTTGCGGTGTATACGGAGCGCTGTACTGGTGTTCAATCCCTTTCTGAAGGCAGAAGATCTCCATTTCAAAATTCTTGAACTCCGTTCCATTGTCACTTCTGATGAACTTAACCCTTTTATCCATAACGTTCTCAACTTTGGTAATCAAATTCTTCACCATCTGAGCCGTTTCATCTTTTGATTTCAGAAAATATACCCACGAATATCGTGAGTAGTCATCAGTGATCACCAAGCAGTATGAAGTACCTCCTAGACTTTTTGCATTCACGGGACCGAAGAGATCCATGTGAAGCAATTCTAGGGTACTGGCAATTGAATTGACCTTCTTGGTGTGATGGGATTTCTTGTGCTGCTTTCCCTTCTTGCACGGTAGACATTTGTCTTCAAAATTGAAACTTTTCAA
The DNA here is from genome assembly GCF_021521415.1 of Bidens hawaiensis. Classification (NCBI taxonomy): domain Eukaryota; kingdom Viridiplantae; phylum Streptophyta; class Magnoliopsida; order Asterales; family Asteraceae; genus Bidens; species Bidens hawaiensis. The sequence continues at coordinate 132,877 of NW_027492517.1, forward strand.
GGGAACGCCCAGCACAAGTCCATTCTTGACAATGTGGTTCATCTTCCGAAGATGAATGTGCCCCATTCTCCTATGCCACAATTCAGACTCCGATTCGCTCGCTTTTTTCATAAGGCATGATTCTTCCGTGGCCATTTCAGTCGACCTCATATCCATAATGTACGTATTCCTCTCACGTGGAGCCTTCATCACAATCCACTCCTCAGGTATCTGAAAACCAGGATGTAACACAATTGCTTCATTCTTTGTGAAGTGTACGGTGTACTTCTTATCACAAATCTGCGACACACTTAGCAGATTGTGCTTCAATTCTTCGACAAAGTTTACTTTTTCTAATGTCATCTTCCCGTTAGACACCGTTCCCATTCCTGTAATCTTTCCTCCACTTTCTCCTGCAAAGCTCACTCTCCCTCCTTGAACAGGTTTCAAATCGTGTAACAAGTTTTTGTTACCCGTCATGTGCCGGGAACAGCCGCTATCCACAACCCAAAGATTATTGGCAGCTCTGTTCAACTGTTCCTACACGATAAAGCAAAAGATTAGAATCTAGGGACCCAAGACCAATTGGTCTTGGATCTATACATCCCGAACTTTGGTTTTCCAAAGTTAGTATCTGGATAATTCCTGTAAGTCCAATTAGGATACCTCCTTGTAGATTGATTGTGAGGCCTTCCAAACCTTTGTGAATTAAAAGAATTATAACTTACGGTTTGGTTATTGGCAGTGTAAAACTGAGATTTGTTTCTATGAAAACCTGAATTAGTCACATTTCTGAATTTTGAATGGTTTTCATTTTTACCAGTATTATGATTACCATTAGGCTTATTCTCAGTTTTAGTAGGTCTCACACCTCTGAATCTCTGCTTCAGAGGGCAATCCGCAACAAGGTGCCCTAATTGATTACATCTAAAACAACACCTATGTTCAACCTTTTTATCAACAGGTGTGTTAGATGTCGAGGCTTTATTACCGACTGTTTGTCTCACATAAGGTGGGACATACGGGTTTAGTGGAGAACTCTTTTTCGTTGTTTTATCTTTCTCTCCACCACTTGGCAATACCGCCTCCTCTTTTGCCTTATCAGGCTCGGATGACTTATCCGAACTTGATGAGACTGGACTCGGATCAGAAATTTTAACACTTGAAGCAGGAGAACTAGTTTCGCCTCTACTAACATCTGGTTCTTTACTCGTTACCTTAACTGGAACTGTCTGAACAACCTCAAAGTCAACAGATTTCTGAACACTAGGGTTAAAAGTGTAATTATGGTTATAAGGTGGTGGAACCTCATGATAACCAATTCCTCCCCTCTTAACAGAGGAACCTTGATCACTAACAAGGTGATCAAGAATAGCAGAGGAATTTCTGAACTGCTCAAGTTTTCTATTCAGTTCCACCACTTTCACCTGGTGATCAGCAATCTGTTTTTCTCTATCAGCGATTAGTTTGGTTTTTTCTTCCAAAACTTCATAGCTTAGATCAATCACTTCAATTTTTTCAGCAAGTTTTGCTTTTAGACTTTTAATATCTTTTTCACAAGCTTTTATCTTTACTTTATAACTATTTTCTCTTGTTTTAGTATAGTGATGATCTTCTTTTAAAGTTTTAAACTCAGCATCCAAACTGACATACTGATCAGTTATAGTTGCTAATTGCTCAGACAAGTTTTCACATTTAGAACAAGTAGGTTTAGAACATACCTCGGAGAGCTGGTCTTTAACATCTGCCATTAGAGCTTTTTCTTCTCCGGTAACCTTCTCATTTCCTTCAGTCTCAACCTTCGCCAAATTGGCCTGTTCGAAAGTTTCTTCAGAATGCAGGTTCCAGTTGTATTCACCATCTCCTCTGGACATCATGGCACTATAATCTTTAGAACCCCCACTTTGCTGTGTAGACCTGCCCTGACTTCGTTCCACACGCTCATTCCTGCATTCCTTTGCAAAGTGACCGTTTTGCTGACAATTGTAGCATCTTACCTTCGTCTTGTCAAACCCTGGCCTTCCACCGACAAACTTTCTTCCGGTCTTTCTCATAAACCGCTTCACTCTTCTCACTATCATAGCCATCTGCCATTGCAGATCCATTTCTTCCAGATCATCAGCATCAATCTGGTCATAATCTTCATCCAACATAGCTGGATCAACAATCTTCCCCTGAATGTAGTTCTCATAGGAAGCAATAAAAGAAGCATAGAGAGCAAACTGCTCTTCAGCAGATTTGACACTCATAGGCATCTTAGAGTAGTTATTGCTAGGAATACTTGGAGAGCAACTACTCTTGCTTGCTTGCGATTTAGAAGCACTAGATCCACCTGCTACAAAGCAAACATCCCCATTCATGTTGACTGACACATGCCCCTCTTGTGATGAGTTGGCGCCCGACTCTCCCTTCGAGTAGTAGGCAGCTGATTCAGTCTTCGAACCTGAGCTAGTGTTGACTTTAGCACCATACATACCTGGATCTTGAACCTGATCCGTAGGTGTCTCCTTTCTAACCATGTTAAGCTCAAAGGTTCGGAGCTTGTTGACTGCCGTTTCCAGATCATATGTGGGAAAGTCTTTGTCTTCCCTCATCAGCACCGTGTACATCTCCCATTTTGGTGGGAGAGCATCAAGAAGTTTCTCAACTATCTCTTCTTCTCGGTAAGAAATTGAATAGTTGCTCAGTTCAGTCATCAGATGATAATATCGGGTGATGATATCATCTAGAGATTCATTATTCAAATACTTGAAGACTGAGAACTGGGTTTTGAGCAATTTGATCTTTGAAGCACGGATTCCCACATTTCCTTCAAACCGGTTCTCAAGAGCTTCCCAAAGCTCTCTTGCTGACGTGTACTTTCTAAAAGTATGAAGGATCTCTTGTGGAAGAGCCATGGTGATAGCAGCATAAGCCTTGCTCTCGGCCTCATACATCTTTTTCTCTTCATCTTCCATTTTGCTGTACTTCTTGATCTGATCACGACCTTCGTACTCCATAACTGGTGGAATATAACCATCCTGGATGCACACCCACATCTTCGCATCCTGGTACTTGACATATTGTATGAACCGATCCTTCCATGCAACGAAATCGGTTCCCTTCAGCAACCTTGGGGCCTTAGTAGCTGACCCTGCTTCTACTTCCATCTTTACTAACTCAGAGATGTTAATTGACGACATCCTTTCTCGAAAACTAAGAAACCCGAAAAATAATTTTTTTTTTTTTTTTATAAAAGTACTGTAGGCGAAGTTACGGATAACTTCGCTTAAGTCTTAACTTCGCTGAAGAACTTCGCTGATTCTTAACTTCGCTTGAGGTAAGCGAACTTAGGAGGTAGGCGGAGTTGTAGAGAACTTCGCTTGAGTTAGGCGAACTTGAGAAGGTAGGCGAAGTTGTGGATAACTTCGCTTAACCTTATATCTTCGCCGAAACCCTACGAACAGTGACGACAACTTCGCCTGATGAACACCAAGTTTCTGCAGATCTGGAATCTGGATTTTTCAAGGTTTTTGACGGTGTAAAGGGTTGTATACGATGGTAGGAGGTAAGAATGACACAAAAACACAGAAAACACGTCCCGCGAATAGTCGAAACGGGACGATTTCTACACCCGCGTGAATATCCCGAACCACACAATCGAGCAAATGCTCTGATACCAATTGTAGGTTCCCTGGACGGATCTCACGAGATATCTCGATCAACTCAGGTGCGGAATCCCTGCGTAGATCGTTACGAGTATAGAACACGAATCACACGAACACACGAAACAAACACACGTTATATAATAACTCAAACACGTGATACGATATCACTATTACAGACACACGTTACAGCTCTCGTAACAACTCGAACAAACTAACACGAACAACTGATTAACCACAAACAGCCGTAACCTAGGACTATTTATACACGACAACTTCGCCTGGCATGTTCAGGCGAAGTTGTCCATAACTTCGCTTGACTAACAAGTTCGCCTGTTAAGCGAACTTGTCAGTAACTTCGCTTAAACATACAAAACATAATTAAACATTACAGACTCGATTACAGACACTAGACTATGAACTACTGACATTATGCACCAACAAGTATAGATAATGACGTGTATTCAAATTATGAATAATAAATAAAAAGCTCATGCATTTAGACCCTTTTAGATTATTAGAAAAATCTATAATGTTTGTTATGACAAGTTTAATATATCATTGAATAACATCTCATCTAATGATCGGAAATATATTAAAAGGTTATATCATCATATAATTTCTATTATTAATAAATCATATTTGTTACAACTACATAACTTCTATATTTGTTTGTAAATAAATAATGAAAAAAAATATTTAATATAGTTTTATATAACTTGTTTATATGGTGATATATTTGACTTAGAATGGATTGATTAATTAGTAATCAAAAGAAAAGGTAACACCGATCTTGTGTTGCTATTTTAAAAGGTTTTAAGTTTTTTTTATTCAAGCTAAAAATATATTATCGAATTTTAATGTCAAACCTAGCAATATAGATTTATGTCGTGTAAAAAACTTTTGAAATATAAGAGAACTATTTGTGATTATGGTTTGCTAATGCGATAAAATAATAATTTTGTTGAGCAACTATTTTTCGTTATGCAAATAGTTATATTATTGAGTAATTTATCATTATCTTGTATCATATTTAATGTATATACTTTTATTATTTTGCTAGAATAACAAAAATAATTTTCAGCATTATCATGTGTGCTCGTTAAAGAGATAATCACAATATATATTGTTTATTATTGCTTGGTATGATTGTATTAACAAGTAAAACTATAAATTGTTATATCACGTTAGATGTGTATGGATGTTTTGACATATCTTATTGTATTTATTTATAATACTGTTATATGCATTGTTGGGTCCGATGTTTATATCATTTACATGATAATAAAATTTATGAGCTACTTTAATTTAGCAATATAATTACGAGACACTGTACATCTTCGATTAATATTATTATTATTGTACATATCTGACTTGAGTAACTAATTTTTTTTTATTTATTTGTTATCACTAAGATGAATAATATGATATACTTTGATATAACACCAGAAGTGTTATACTCTTCAAATCTCATTATTCTTTTATAAATGGTCGTATAATTTAAGACCAAAAAATCTCACATAAGCCGATCATGTAATTGTTTCTCAATTATGTTAATGGAAAGATTATTTTCCGCACCTCGAATATGTTCTTCAAGTAGCAATATTATTATATGAGCATGAAGGTTTAAAGCTCATACATTTATGTTCGAGGAATAATGAAAAACCTTGAATTTTGTTTGGTTCTAATCCATTCATTGAGGTGAATGTGACTATACAAATGATCACCGTATATATCATGACCAGGAACATATTTGTGGAAACTGTAATGGTGATCATATTAATATTGAGATCAATCCCCACAAGTGGCAAAGAGATTCATCATATATGAAAACAAAATGTGAAAATACAAAAGTGAAATCACATGATCGTTTGAAACGATAATACAATGTTCTTTCATATTTATAGTCTTGCATTAAAGAAGCATACTACATATACGATCATAAACCTAAAGTTTGTGGATCATGATTATCTAATGGCACGACCGGTTAGACCACACCGAGTCAATGATGTGAAATATATTGAGGAACCAAATGATTCTTCATAATACTTATACATGTATATTGCTCTCAAGGGAAATCATTTATTTATCAACTGAAGGAGGATGTGAATCCCTAGATGTTATGGAATTGAGAAAAGGATACACATATCCTAACATGATACCATTTAGTGTTTTGAAAATCGATGCATCGTCTAAATGGTTATCAAGATCGCAAATTCATGTTTGCATGATCTATGACTTAGCTAATAAGATAGCAAACATATTATTCCAGATTGGTATATTTACATTCGGTTATAATAATGAATTTGATTCCCAAGTTAATAATGATCATTGGAATAAGTGTTGAACTTCATATCAGATTATGTTCTTACATAAATTGTATTGTTAAAGACGATTACTCAACGTCTATAATTCGTTGCAAAGGCAATCATCACGAGAGAAAAGTTTCATGTTTGTATTTGAGTACATATGATTTTACTGTCTTATAATTAATTCACATCAAGCCAACATGTTATAACATTTACTCCCCACTAAAGTTGGTTTTGGTCAGAACCATATACCTCTCGTCAGATATATTGGTTGTGTGATATGTAATGAAATTAATCCACCACAACACACAATGATGAAACATTAAAGGAGGTTGAGAATTTATGTTGGGAATGAAACATTGATATACTATTAAATACAAAGAGCCATTAATGAAAATATGTTTATGACTCATTGGTTTTCACTATAAGTGAATTAACATTCCCAACAATAGGGGAAGATATAAAGCAGTTGAAAAAGAAATGAGTTAGAATGAATTATCACTAATCCTCAAATAAATGATGTGAACTAAAAGTTCAAAGGATAATTCATTTGAAAAGATTGTCGAATCAATTACCAGACAAGTTTACTGACCTAAATAGAGTGACTAATTAAGTCAAATAAATCAACTGCTTATGCTCCAATTAATATTATTGTCCAAGAAGGACAATCACGTATTAATAAGAGTCTAACGTATGCATGAAGTGTGGTAGAATAATCGGTTCCAAAGATAAAATTTCCTCTAAAATTGGAGCAAGTGATGAAGATGGTCAAGTCGAGGTGCAGTAAAAGGTCTCTTGAAAGAGATTAGACATGATGGTTCTTGAAGAACCTTAGGTACCTGAAAACAAAGAGCTCTCAATAAATTATATTGTATCATGTCTACAAAGATATATATAATCGAAATAAAGTCGACGTCGTTATAATTTTATTTATATATATAACTAGCGCTTGAAATGATGATGTGGATCAATATTCTAAATCTGCCTATAAAAAAAATGATTGGCCAAAGTGGAAAAACGCAAACAAGGCAGAGTTGAATTCTCTAAATAACAGAAAGTTTGTTGGACCAGCAGTCCGTACAACTAAAGTTGTAAAATGTGTTAGATACAAACGGGTCTTGTATATGAGTTATGAAAATTCATCAAGTGATATAAAGCAAAATTGATGGCACAAAATTTTTTGCAAAGACCCATGATTAATTATGAGGATGGAGGAGACACATGCTCCAATGGTGAAAGCAATGACTTTCCGATAACTAAAAAGTCTGGTAATATAAAGAGAGAATTGATATGCGTCTAATATATTGTGATTCAGTTGATACTGAAAGTTCACAAGAAAGTTTTTGAAGGATTTGAATTAACAAATCATGTAAAGTAAGTTCTCGAGAACACAATGATTTTTGTGTATAGAGTCATATTTGAATATGTTGAGGTTATTGAATATGTTGAGCATAAATGAGACTCCTGAAGAGGTTTCTAAGGTAGTTGAATATTTGAAAGGTTAATTGATGTATCTTAACTATGGAATTCTTGTGCATCAATAAACATACACATAGAATAAAATGTACATGATGAGTATCTCAATAAATAAAGAAATTGTACAATACGGATTTTTGATATGTGATACAAAATGAAGTGTTAATGAGCAAGTTTATGCAACAAAAATCTTGGAAAAGTGAATGCGTATGCATAATTTGTCAAGTTGAAAAGAAGTCCATGATGGATTGGTAAATGCATGGATTTATGCTTATTAAGTTTGGATTAATCAGATTGAGCTTGATACAAATCAAGAGATATTTTGATAAAGAGGGAGATAAGTTGAATATAAATAACCATACTTTTTATATAAATTTCACTCTTAAAAGTTTACTAAAAACATACACCGATGATGTACACATCATCGAGAGAAACTTATGAGCTTTTAAAGAGAAAATTATTTCTCAAAGACCTTGACAAGGTGCGATTATTGCTCGACTTATAGTTCGAGTATATGTGTAATTATATGTTTATAAATCCATTGAAGATCTAAGAAATGTTGAGACATTTTACCATGGACAAATTTAATCATTTTAGCACGTTAAAGGATGTCAAACAATGACTCTATATCATTTCCTATATGAATATGAAATATTATTGGAAATATCATAATGCATATATGCATTATGTCTTACTGTTAGCTATATAGGATTATTATTTTCTTGTTTATATTTATCAGCATGTGTCATGCTAGGAGACATCTGAATGAGTTAAAACACATATTTCAGGTATGAAAGATATGTGTTTATATTTTATTAATCCATCAAAACAAGTTTGGTTAGTCTTGTTGATGCAGAGAAACACAAAAGGATCATAGTGTTTACCAGATGAAGCAATAGAAGTTTTCACGTGAAGATCATACAACATCATTCAACTTAAGGATTCAAACGTCAACGAACGAAGACGCAAATGATTGACTACAAAAGTTTTGGGCAACTTTCATAGAAGATCAATATTTACCATTTTGATGGATATATAAATCAGGGGGAGACAATACGCGTTGCACTCTTTTTCCCTTAGCTATGGTTTTGTCCCATTGGGTTTTCCTAGCAAGGTTTTTAATGAGGCAACATCTCCAAGCGTATTAAGTTGATAACCAAGGGGGAGTGTTATAAGTATATTAATATTATGGTTATCAACTCCTAATATAGATTAGCTTCTTCTCAAAGTTTTCCTATCCTATATATACATCTCTTTATACATCTTTGTAAGACACACCATATTAATGAAATCTCTATATTTCTCCCTACATCTCTTTCTCACATGTTTAGCTATTAGAATTGTTTTCACAACAACCATTACATTTTACCCACTTAAAACAATTCTACACCTAAGGTGTGAAATTTGAATAAAATTAGATGGTAGTTATTGACTGAAGACTGGTTGAATATTGTCATTTTGTTTTAGAAACAACACTATAGTCTTAACCTTTGAGTTGACAATGGTCAACTTGAACTTTGACAATGATTTTTCCTTAATATGGTAAGAGTCATATGGTGGCTCAATACGAATCATATGCATTGTTATACGACTCACATAACACACTTAAACTCAAGCAAAGGCTTTACTTGAAGAAACGCCACCGAAGAGATCAGACCATGCTTGATGGTATTCAACACTTCTCATTTTTTTATGGTATAGTAGGTGGTATCGTAAATGTAGAACTTTGTGAATGGAACGGATCAAAAACCCACTTGTATACACATGTAAAACTGTTCTTTGCTTCTAGCTTCTTGCTAGAAGATTTGTTTATTAATTATTAAGTTTATTAATTATTAGCAAAGGTTTTACGCCCACACTTAATTAAGGCCTCCAAATCGAATGGGCGGACTAAACCCAAATTATCTCTTGGTCAAGCGGTAAGCATGTGTGCTGCTTAATTGCGGGTTACGAGTTTTGGAATAACTATAATCACGTTTTCTTTTATTTTTATTCACAAGTGTCATGCATGTGAGGTCCTCAAAATCTCATTTCGATTTAGGCCTCCAGCCTTCACTAACGTATGTTATATGTATCTCGGGTAATCAGTAGAAGGTAACCAAAGGATAGTTAACCAGTAGAAGTCTCTTTTGTGAAGGAGACATAACATTCAAACATAAATCAAGTTACAAGCAAATTATCAATTGCGTCTAGCATTAAAATAAGCAGAATCATATTTGTTCACAAACTATCACCATGCATATACCACCTTACTTACAAAACAAATCAAAATCCACACAAAATACCATCAAACCAGGAATCCTTTACTAGTAACCGGGCTCGAGAGAAGATCAAAGGGTTTCCCAATGGCATCTTTCAGGATAGTAATCTGACCTTCTTTCAACAACACATCTTCATCAAGTGCTTCTACTTTCTTCTTCAACATTTCAATTTCAGAACTCAACAGCATAGTATTCTCACTATACTGCTTCACTTCGTCCCACATCATGTCACGTTCTTCTGACACTTTCGGTAAGATCCCATTAACGACCGATAGTTCTTTTTTGCATTCTTGTAAACTGTTTTGTAGATGATATATGCTTTCATCTTTCTTGACCAACTATCAAATCACATTAAACCACATATTAAGATGTGTTACTCTTGAGAAGTTAGTCATAATATCATTACCTGGATTTCAAGATCTTTCATCTTGTGAGTTATGCAAGAAAGATTATCCATGGCGTTTTGCACTTCACATCTCAAAATATCATTTCCTCTAACAGCCGTTGCCAGCTCAGCCTCGAGTCGCTCTACATCCATCTCTTTTGAGTACAGTTTCTCTCTTAGCAGACTTGTCATTAAAGCTTCGGCTTTTAAATCAGATTTCACAAGATCCTACACAAGTCAAGCAAAAGATTCAAAACACGATTGAAAGCTTTAAATCTTTTTTAAGGAGTAGTTTCATATATACCCTTACAAACTTGAATATTTTCATATATACCCAACCAAAACTAAAAATATCATATATACCAAACTTAAATGATATTTTACTTTACGACCATTCTACTCCTCCCTTTACATTATATCTGTTTAAACACTATTTTTCATTTAGATTGTGATTGGCGTCGACGATAAGCAAGTAAACCGAACCATAGAGATGGCCAGATGGGCATATATGTAATGTAAATTTTTTTGAAAAATAAGGGTAAAATGGTCCTATATTAAATTGTTTTTAATTTCATCTTTTAACTATTTGTAAGGGCATATATGATATTTCATTTTTTAACTATTTGTAGGGGTATACATGAAATTGTCTCTCTTTCTCATACCAAATAAGTTTGACCACAAAAACATTAAAGTCAACTCTACCTCTGAACACTGTTCATCTGAAGTTCCAATGCATGACTTCTCGCGTTGCACATCCGATACAGTTTGCAAACTTCTAGTTAAACTTTTAGAACCCCTTTTAAATCCTTGAAGTTTCATATCACATTCCATGATAAATTGACTATCTAAGCCATTTTGTAAAGCTCTTTCTTTAATGTTTTCAATCAACTTTTGGCATAAGTGCATGCTATCATTAATCAAGCTCGTTCCTTGATTTTGCAAGCAATGAATACTATTCAACAATTCTTGATCAAGCTTGAAACTTGAAAAGCCACCGCCTTTTGTATTTCCTTTTAAACGGTTTAGAAGGTTTACATTCTCGTGCCTAAGATTTTCAACCTCGAGCCTGTATGATTCTACCTCCTTCCTTAAAGCTTGTTCAACTCCAGTTAACCTCAAAAGCTCAGTTTGCATCTTTGACTGTTGGTTGTGGTTAAAGTTTCTCATTTCTTTACTAAACCCTTCGTGCAAACCTTCGATAGTTCTATCTTGTTCGTTTGTAGTTCGAAGGAGACGTGTGACGGCTTTGTGCAATTCCTTGCATTCTTTATCTTTAGATTCAAAGTTTGTTTTACACAAATCTCTATCTTCTTCGGCTGCTATGTATTTATCTTTTAATTCTGAAAGATTTTGATTAAGTTTCTGATTCTCTTTGACTAGTTCATCCATCTTCATGGTCAAGTCTTTGACTTGTTTGCTCGAATGCTTAACTCTGCTTTGGTTATCCAACTCTTTTTCTCCAAGCACCGAGACTTCCCTTTGAAGAGACACGTTTTGTTCTGCAAGCTCACGAACTCGTTCGCGAAGCCTATGTTCTTCGGTTTTACATTTCTCGAGCTTCATTGACCACTCGGTTGACCTCCTATCCAACTCTTTCTCCAAAGTCAACTGCAATTCGTTTCTCTCTTTTTCCAGTTTACGTGTTCGGGAATCCAATTCAGCCTTTAGTAATGTAATCTCATCAGCATCTTCTGGTTCTTCATAATCCAAAACCCTATTACAATCATCATCAAACCTGTAGTTCATTTCTTCAACGGGTCCATCTCGAGGTAAACAGTTTTGGGTCCCACCGTAGATATCTTCAAGTGTGATGGGAATATCATGGTCAAACTCCTTCGAGTCAACCCTAGGTAAAACACGGGACTGAGAAAGTCTTTCAACCACCTGTTTTGCTAGTTTTCTTGGAGATTCGTGTGCCGCTGCATTCTCGACCCAGTCTCGTGTAGACATATAGAGTTTAGACTCTCGATTCGGGTCTCTAAAAGAATGTGACCTTGGTCTCTGAGTCGGACCACAACCAGTAGGTGATGCAGGTGCTGCATATTGCACGCGTGGCGGTTTTTGCACACCACGTGGGCTGGTATTGATCGGTCTAGAAGTCAATTCTTGGTGTTGTTCACCATCAATGTATCGGTCTAAAACCTTATTTGAGCAATAAGATGAGCTTTCGGATGAAAGATTATCAACTCCAGCAAAAGTTAGTTTTTCTGTTTTTGGTGCAGCATCCACTGTAGCATATTGAAACCATTTTGACCTTGAAGGCCTTTCAGGTGTCATAGCTCGCCTGAACAACATAAAACAGAATAAATGGTCAAAACCTATAAGTGGAATGGTGATATGGCTTTACTAAACAAATATTACTTAAAATTAAGGGTCACAATCTTTTCGAGTTGACAGACTGACAGGTTGCGGATTGAACTGTTCAACCTGAACACAACCCATATTTTTATCTGTGTCAAAAACATCAACCCTAACTCTCACACACTTAAAATCGTGTAACCTGAACATTATCCGAATAGTCTATTGATACAAACTTGTCAAACTGGTAAGCAGGTAGTAATCAAGTTGTAAACTTGTTAAATCTGGTTGGTGGGTTTGTAAAAAGTGGTTAAACAGGTCAAAAACAAGTTAGTTGGTCGACATGTTTAAGTAAACAGGTTGATAAGTCAGCCTGTTTAACTAAACCTGTCAAATAGCTCAACCCGAACACAGCCCAATTAATTAAACATATAGACATGCCAAACCCAAAGCCTGAGCACGGCCCGTTTCATAAACAAGATAGATATCCCCACCCCAAAACTTAATTTTTGTCATGTTGTGTTCGAGTCGTGTAAGAAATTACCACCCCTACTTGGAATGTTCCAATATGGTAAATATCAAATTTTATAAAAAAAAGAAAAAAAACACAACAAAATGGTAAGCTGTTGACTCACAAAACTACAAAGGTTCCAAAATCAAATTTGAATCAGAGAGCATAACTAAAGAAAGTTAAAGAACGGTTTACCGTGAAGAACGAGAAGCGGTCTGCTTTTGAGTAATATTACTACTGCTACTACAAGGAGAGTCAATTTGAGTTCTTGGCAGCCTACCATCAAGAAAAGCACCAGAAGAATATGATCGGCTCCGTCTAAGAAACGGGCTTGTTTGATCCTGCTGATTATGGTCTTCAGATGTTGGCTTTTTGGACCGGGATTTACGGGCCCTAAGGAGTCCATCCCCTATTGAATTATCTGATTGCGGTTGTTTATCTTTCGATTGGGACGATGCTTGATTGTTTGTTGCATTGTTAGATGTAGATGACTTGAAAAAGAAGAGTTTCTTCATAATTCTACCCTTTGCAGACTCTCAAATCATCTAATAACAGAAATATCTGAAATTACAATTAAAACAAATGATTAGCAAGCAGGACAGTTAAATTCTACTGATAAGATAAATGTATGAATTTTGACTTTCATCTCAACATTAAAAAAATAAAAATTAAAAAAAACCTTGAAGATCTTTAAATTAAAAAAAAACTGTTTTCTCTAAAAAAACTAATTCTCTCTAAAATCAAACAAACAAAGAATTAGGGCAAAATTAAACACAATATATATACAATAGACAAAGATTAGAAGATAGTTAAATTACACTGATAAATGTATGAAATTTTACAACAAAATTTGAAGATCTTTGATTAACATAGACACATGCGTTAAACCCTATATACCCAAAATAAACTGTTTTCTCTAAAACCCTAATTCTCTCAAAATTCAAACAATGTACCAATTAAATTCATACAAAGAAGAATTAAGGGAAAATGAACACAATAATAATAAACACAATAAACCAGATTAGAAGATGAGAACTTACGAAATGCAGTACCTGAATAATGATAATAATAATAATAATAATAATAATAATAATAATAATAATAATAATGTTGGAAGCACTGGATTAACGGTTATACTTTATACCAGAAAGAAAGAAAGACGAATGAAGAATTGAAAAGAGTTAAATCATTAATGTGTAATAAACGATCACCATTAATTTGTTTACACAAGAATTCAAAATTTTAAAATAACGATAATAAATGAGAAATGGCAATAGTTTAACATAACTTTCCTTTTCGAAGTTCAAAAGATCAAACAATTAATCATATCATATATAAGTAATAATAATAAGTGAATGCAATATACGAGATTATTAAATTAATAAACATTAACAAAATAGTGGACTCACAGAATGCAGTGAGAGAGAAAAAGAATATGAATGGGTTAATTGGTCTGGTTTATGAATGGGTTAATGGTTATTTTCTTTTTAAAAGTTCAGATTCGGCGGGGACGGCGACCGTGCTTTTCGGGGTGACAGTGCACGAGTGTAGGACTTATTGCTGCAACCTTTTCTATTATTATTATAACATGGTATTTCCGAAACTAAATGACGAAAATAAGAATCGAATATGGATCACATGAAACACCAGGTCTCTTCTTTAACATTTCATCACAAGCTCAACGGCTTGGAAACCATAATTAAAGGAAATTATTAACCGATAAAACCGAACCCAAATACCCCGTCAAAACTAATAATCGATGGTTTAGCTTTTGTTTTCTTGACCGAAAATTATAGTTAGCTATCTTGATTTCTACATAATGTAGAGAAAAAAATTAAGAAAACTTACTACATTGGATTTTATATAATAGAGCTTTCACATTCAATCCCCTATTTTCAAATCTAGAATTACACTAAAAAATCATTATATTTTCTCTCTTTTTATTTAAATAATACATTTTTATACGTTTATCAACATCATTTATCTTTCATTCACTCACAACCACTTTAATAGATATTAAAAATTTATAGGGTGCTACAGTAATTTTTCAAATATACAGAAACATCATTGCATTTCTTCTTTACTCCACTCATAACACCCTAAACTAAACCGGCCACTCTTTAAATTATAAAATCTTCTCTCACAAAATTTGATGGGTTGAATGAGAATGTTCTAAAACACATGTTTATATTGTCGAGGACCATAATCAACTCTTTATTTTGTTGTGAGGTTTTTAGAAAGTAAACATAATTAAAAAAATAAAGAAAAAAAAGAAAAAAGTATGTATAATAATATTAGTAAAGAAGTTGCTTGTAATTTTTTTTAATCTTATGAGAAGATAATTCCAATTCTATAGTTAGATATTAAAATAAACACTTTGGGTGTTTAGTTTCAACTCTCAAGTAACATGGGTGGGTCTACATTATTGAGTTTTCTGGTTTTCCATTTGATTTTGGGTTAGTTTTTTTTCACTCATTACTATCTTTTATGGTTGCATTTGTGTTCCATAAAAATACACACATGATATAGTGTATCATTATGTTTATCTTTAATCACACATCATGATGCACTATTGCATAATTCCATCATCCATATGGGGTCCATGAATGAGTTTCATTCTACCTTTCCACCATACCTTACACATGAAGCTCTTATTAAATGCGTGTAATCCTCCCATAATCATGGCTTAAAGGTCTCTACTTTTCATAGTTACAAATTTAGTGATTCAACTATAAACTTAAGACAGACGGTCCCTTTACTTTGATGTCACCGTATTTAACTAAGGTTTCTTCTATGGGTGAATATTTCTGACATGACTTTAACACGACACGAAAATAATAAGATTTTGGGTTGACATATCTAACCCATTTACAAAATGTGTCATGCTCGTGTTGACCGTTTTGTTAAACATGTCATTTTCAGGTTGACATGCATGTTTGATCCATTTAATTTAACTAGTCGACCTGCCAGGTATTTGTTTATTCGTGTCGATCACTAAACAATTTAACTCAATTTTTATAACTCACCAACACGATTAACATGTTATTACCCACCAACCCATTTGAAACGTTTTGGATAAATGAGTGTATACGATCCGTGTTTGGGTTACATGATTTTAAGTACACACGAGTTACAGTTGACGTCTTTCACGTAAATAAACTACGGGTGATGCTCAGATTGAACAACACAAACCCAACATGATTGCCATTTGGCATGTATGCAAGTCATTTTCCGAAGTAACTATAAATCTTCATCCAAAACATTTTAAGAAATAGATATAAATGTATGACGAAAATGATGTTTTTATGCTGATTACATTCTAATAAGACATTAGCAAACTTGTTCGGGATCTCGTTTTGTTTTCATCAAATGATCTTGAAAGGATCTAGGCCCTATGACAAATGTCATGTTTGTCTAAACCTTGTTATGTGACAATTAGTATCATGTGAATTTGTCAAACGTCGAATATGAAATTTTAATGTTAATTTAACTAAATCCGGCACCTTCATTTAGGGCAAATTTTCAAAAAACTTTACCTTCAATGGGACACCTATAAAGTTACAACTTACAAAGTCAATGACAAATATCATATTCTAAGGATGTATCAATTGTCAAGAGACCCACCACCTAAACTTTCATAAAAGTAAGTATATGTTGTAAATTTATATACAGTATAAATTTTATTAAAGTTATGACTGTTGCTTTATATCTTTGCTATTTTTACTTTAGTTACAAAATAAAAGATAACTTGAAAAAAGTACATAAACAGTTCTAATATGACATTTCTCATCCTATGCAGATAAAAAGAGAAAAACAAAACATTAACTACATGATAATAACGATTTTGAAACATATTCTGGCTTGTAATTAGTTCGATAACAAATCCCCAATTTAGTTCAATTCCTCATGCGGTGACCAAGCACAAATAAATGGCAATTACCTCCATAATCTCGTGTATTTTTGTTTGATCCAACAAACTACATTCTTATTTTAACATCTTTTATATTCAACTAGAACTTAAGCTAATGCATGTCGGCTTTGAGAACACATAAATTAAAGAGACATATTTTTGTCGTTGATCGTTAGCGTATTCTTTTTAGCTTAATTGTCTCATTTCGGTTAATTATATATGAAAACTTGTAAAACATACGCACGACATAAAGTAATATATAACATAGTAATATTAATGCATTATTTAAACAATTAATATGAAACAAATTGTCTAAAAAGACTATAAAGTATTATGATTTATGTCATCAACGAACCCGGTGGTTAAGAGGAAGAGACCTCTAGTGTTTGCGGTGAAGTTTAAGGGCAACCATTGATTCAATTATAATAAATTGTGACCGTACGGAATTCACAACAATTCAACATTCCTTTCAAAAGAATCCAACTAAAGAAATTAGAGGGTGCAACATTCCCCCCCTTCTTGCAACCTCGGTGCACGACATCTTTGAGAATCGTAATCATGTTCTTGATATCGGAAATAGCAGGAGATTGGTGCATTTGTTTATTATGGTGGCTTGTTGGTGTATTTAGAGGGCTCGAAACAGCTTGATATTCGATAACAAGCCCATAAAGATCGCTAAGATACTTGGAGATATTAAAGCGTTAAGTTATTGGTGGATCAAGAATAGGTTGAGATGTTTGTATTTAGATTAGAATAGTTAAGAGCGCTCTTAAGGTCATGCAAAAATATTTGTTTTGACATTAAGTTCCAAATTACTAAGCAGTGGAGGCCAAAATGACTATGAAATTATGCTACTACACAAAAATTATAGCCCATCTTGCCCTCTGCGGTAACTAACTTTTCTTTGTAGTTTGTACACGTCCTTCGACTACCGATATAACCTTAAACAACCATTTGTGGACCATCCATTATCCACTGTCTAGACTCTAGAGGCCCATTTTGTTGATGAGCCAATACAAATTCCATTTTCAGTTTACTTTGGCCTTGTTATTATAATGCAATAAAATGCTTAAGCATTTGGGTTCGTGGTTCGTACAAAACCAATTTAATGAGAATGCTAAACCAAGAAAAATATTTATCGAGACCAAAACCGAATCATAATTTTCAGTTTTACAAAATCCCAAAATGACTCATCTAAATCTTTATTTGTTTGTTTTTCCATGCCTTCCGTCTAATCTCATTATGGTTGGCAGTTGGCACACATCACGAAAGGAGGAAATAACACGGGAGAAGTGGCAGGGTTTTAACGTGTTAGGGTGTCGGTTTGGCAGTGTGTGTGTGTGTGGTGGGGGTGGGGGGTAATTACATTTGGTGTTGTTTTGTATTGTAAATACCATCGGGCGGATCTTATCTGGTTGGTTAGTGTATTGCTATACCGTTTAGTGGTTAACATAAAAGCTTTTTTTCGTTATTTAAAAAAAAAGATCTTTATTTGTTTAATTATCAAGTGAAAATTTCATGGGGCGATGGTTAAAACTTTAGATCTTTATGGTTTAAGTTTGAAACCTGACACAATGTGGTTTTTCCATACTAGTGGGTTTCCTCGTTGATGGTGTTTTTGGTACGTCAAGCTTTAAGCTTTAAAATCAGTATGGAGTTATGGACACCGAAACTAACAAAAAAAAAGCGAGTTACTTAAACAAATCTTTTTTGTCGATAACCTCATACCAATCAATCGAATATGGATTAATACGTAATTGATCAAACATTACTTGAAAACGGCTATTCTGCTCAGAAACGAAATGTTCAAAATGTTCCTGTAAATTATTGTTGTAAGTGGACCATTTGTATCTATATGCACCAGAATCATGATTCATGGATCTCTCGGTTCGAGAGAAAAAATACGATGATCGAACCATCTCTTACTCTTTTTCAAATTCAATAAATGTTGGTTGATCGTAATTAAAAAAAATTAAAAATAATCAAGTGAAAATAGGGCTGTACACGAACCGAACGAACACGAACAAGGCCTTGTTCGTGTTAGTTCGTTAAGGAAATAATGTGTTCACGAACACTTACCGAACGATATTTTATGCTCGTGTTCGTTCATTAAGGAAATGAATGTGTTCACGAATACAAGCGAACACAAATAAAATCAACAGAGCCTATAGATTGAGACCGACGTATTCATCAATGTGAATAATGAAAGTCTGTAAACGGATCGAACAAACACTAACAAGGGCATATTCATGTTCGTTCATTTAACTTTAAATGAATAACAAATATTTATGTTCCTTTTTGTTTATTTAAAAAAAGAACATTCGTGTTCGTTTATATTCGTTTGTTTATAATTTAAGGAAACATAACTGAACAAAGATGCACGAACATAAATGAATATAGATGAACAAATGTAAGTGAACACAATAAACATAAACGAACATAAATGAAAAAACACTTAAATGAACACAAATTAAAAAATATAAAACATTTAATCAGATGATTATTAATACATAAACGGACATAAACAAACGTTCATGAACATACATGTTCATGTTCGTTCGCTTAAATATACGAACACAAATTTTTTATTCGGGTACGTCCGTTTAACAAACAAACGAACTTCTTGCCGAACGGTTCACCGAACTTTCGGTTCATTTACGGCCGTAAGTGAAAATAAAAGGTAAAACATATATATATTTAGGGGAAAAAAACGAACGGTGGAGATGCACCGTAGCGATATACATCCACAAGAAACATCTTCCAGATTTCTCAGATCAGATCTCAAACAAACAATCCAATCCACACCCAAATTCAAATCTTCTTCATCGTCCGCCGTCCGATCCAACACAACTCAACTCTTATTTACCCGCCAAATCCACTCCCTCCAATTTTCATTCACTAAGGTAACCCCCAAAACCCCAACCTTATTTATGCTCTCTAATTTCATTTCATTACTTTATTATTAATTAATTAATTTATTAATGTTTTACAGGTTTAGGGTTTGTTGATGGCGGATGCTCCGGGTAGTCCGGCCGACAGCGGCGGTGACCAGAGTCCTCGCTCGAACTCCAACATCCGGGAACAGGACCGGTTTCTTCCGATCGCTAACATTAGCCGGATTATGAAGAAGGCACTTCCGGCTAACGGCAAGATTGCTAAAGACGCTAAGGATACTGTTCAGGAATGTGTTTCTGAGTTCATCAGTTTCGTCACTAGTGAGTACGTAATTATTATTATTATTATTCTCAATTATTGTTCAATGATTGAATTAGGTATTGTTATGTCATGTTTTTCAACTTACAACTTACAATCTATCACATCAATAGTGACGTAAGTTAATGCGGAAATTGAGGCCAACCTTGATTTACGCGTTTATTGGCTTATTAAAATAGACAAAATTGGAAATAGTGAAATTTTAGGGGAAGTTGATTACAGTGTACACTTACGAGAGCTCGAGCTTGGCTTGGTTCATGAGAATTTTTTTTAAGCTCGTGTTTGACTCGTTTATTACAGTATTTATTAATTAACTTTTATACATTTTTAGTTAGATTTATATAGTTTTGGAAAAACCTTAAACGAGCCTAAGCTCGGGCGAGCACTTGTGGTAGGCTACGCAGTGTGAAACTAATACATAGAAGTCCAAAAGAGGTAAAACTTAAAAATATCCAATGCCCATTAACGCTCAACGGTCCTGAAGGAGCTCGAGCTAGAAAAGGATCGGCTGTTTTTGAGCTTTTTATCGATTCAATCTCGAGTAGCTGAGTTGCTTGCAAGCGGCTTGGCTTGTTTGCGCCACTAAAGTTGATGAAACTGAAGCCTTAATTGATGCATTTTTGGTTCGACGGTTAGGCGAAAGCGTCTTTATCTGGCTGGTCGAGACATTTTTGTTTGCTGTTTATGGGCCTGTAACTTCAATTGTAATCCGAGTTATACTTTTTTAAGTTTGAGCATTTGTTTAGTTAATGCTTATATCTGCCTAGCTAGTCCAAGTAAGAGTCTGTCATTTTTTAGATCAGCTTCTTATAAAGAATACATTCAGTTTTGAATGAGTAAGTGTGTACTCAGTGTCTTAGTTATAGGCTTTATAGTGGTTGAGAAATTTGATAAAGTGTTCTAGGCTTCTAGCTACAGTAAATTAAGAACCTTTTTGGCAGTACAGTATGTATAGTTACTGATTCATGAAGAGGCAACAACTGTGTTAGTAAAAACCATTACACATGTTCGATAGTTTTGTTAGTGAATGCCACTCCACTACACATGGTTTAAGTTCATGCAATTTGTTTATTTTGCTTACCTTGTATCGTGATTTGTGGATTAGGGCTAGTGATAAGTGCCTGAAAGAGAAGAGGAAGACAATTAATGGTGATGATTTGCTCTGGGCAATGGCAACATTAGGGTTTGAAGATTATATTGATCCCCTCAAAGGTTATCTGTCTAGATACAGAGAGGTACATCGTATTCTTGTTACATATTGCTTTCTTGATTCATATCTCTTATATTCTACCAAAGTTTTCTCATTTTTTTTTGGTTTGATGTTGGATGCTTATGTGGAATATTCATCTACACAGTTAGAGGTACTGGATTCGTTTAACACATTTATAACTGAACTCACTATAATATAACTATGATTATGGTTATGTTTTTTATCTGATAAATTAGCTAACATATTACTATGATTATGGTTATGTTACTTAGGGTGATACAAAGGGATCTGGTAAGAAAGATACGGTTGGATCTCAGGTTGTTCCAAATGCACAGGTATATAACTGAATAACATCTGGCTGGTTTTGTGGTTCTTCCCAATTTCTTGATTTTGAAATGCTGTATGAATTTGCAGTACACGCATCAAGGGCCTTATACACAAGGCATGAACTATTTGAATTCACATGTTTGATCTTTCAAGTAATCTCTCTGTTCTCTCTTGCTTAATATTATCAGGTTTGAACATTTATAACTTTCAATTTACATAGCCCTTGTGTATAAAATATGCAGGCTGAGGCGACATGATGGTGGGAATTTGAGCTTTCTTCTTTACTGATTCATCGCTTGCTATTAGATGGTCAGTAAGCGAGAAAGCAGTGACACGTGTTCAATTTGATTGCTATGTTGTTAAAATCTGCGGGCTTTTCAAACTTTGCATATTTATTTATTCTAAATTAAAGTTTGCCGAGAAGGCAAATTGATGTAAATTATGTAATAACAATTTACACGTGTAGGAATGTGATTTGTTGGCTTTTGGCGTTAAACTTAAGGTAAGAGGGGTGTGAATGGGTCAGTTTTGGTTTCAAACCGAACCGATACTTTGGTTTTAGAAAACCGTTTGGTTTTGGGCTTTTTGGGCTTTGTTTTTTCTTGAGTTTGGTTGAGTTTCGGGCTTTAAATATATGGCTTATAATGTTTGGGCCTGAAAAAGTTGGACTAAAGTAATTAATTTGAGCTCAACTTTCAGACCTAAAATTATTGTTATCTACGTATTACTCTATTAGCGAATTTGGGCTTTGACCAAAATGACTTTGGGTTATAAATCCAATAACAAACATTTAAACAATTTCGCGAGGTTTAACTTTATTGCGATACATAACCGAAATTGAACTCTAGTTTCCAGTTTACAAATAAAAAGACCAACGTGCCAAATTGTGGGCTATTAGTTTAGATTCGAGCTCAAAATTAAAGGCCTAAATTTTTTGTTATCCACTGTTAAGAGGTGTAAAAATTACTAGTTTGGAACCGGTTAACCGGAAACCGAACCGGTTCGTTTCTAAAACCGGTTTCTATCAAACCAAAGCAAACCACCGTTCGTATAGCGGTTTGGGTATTTTACAATTAAGCCGGTTTTAAAACCGATACGAACCGGTCTGGATCAGTTTGGCTACTTCTATGCAAAATATACAAAAACATTCAAATATACGGACCGGTCAATCAGTTTGACCCAAACTGGTTTTAAATATACAAAAACCAAACCGGTTTTGTACACCACTAATGGCTTTGGCCCAAGATAGTGAATTTGGGTTATAAATCTAATAAACATTCAAATTTCAAATAAATGGTCTTCTGTTTTTTGAGTGAGGCATAACTGAAACCGAACCATAAATTTCGGCTTTCAAAGACCATATCTAAACTGTAGTTATCAATTTGGATTGGCTATTTCGGTTCGTTTTTTTCGATGTTATTCTATTGGGTTCGTTTAATAGACTTTTTTATCCTCCCTGGGTGAGAGATTGAATAATTAGTGGTGACATTTCTGTGAAGCCAGGTGATGTCAAATTGTCAATTGTCATGGTTGTAATGGGAAGAGGCATCACGTGAGATGCACGTGACAAACATGGGATGACACGTTAAATGCACGTGCGTAGTCATCATGGTCACAACTGAAAAGTAACTTATTAAACTCTCATGCCTGTCACAACTTACAATCACTTGCTTTTTGAGATATTATATTGTTAGGCTGAGGGGTGTGGAGCGTGAGAAAGGGCGCGTGAGGCCAGCCGCTCGCGCCCCGGGGCGCGAGCACCACACCACCGAGGCGCGAGAGGGGCGCGAGCGCGGAAAAAGAGGCAGGCGCAAGAGGGGTAGCGCTCGTGAACGGCATGGGAATGCGTAAATAGAGCCGTTGGGCTCTTTGTTTATTAAAAAAAAAAATTTTTATGATGTTGGCAATACTGTCCGGAAAAGTGACTGACCTGGCTGACCGGTGACCGGAGAACTGGGTATTGTAGCCGGAGATCTATGATTCAGTGGGTAGCAGTCGGTGAGAGATAATATCATAATAATAATAAAGGGGTTGGAGTGAGAGAGAAGTTAAAATTATGATTTATGAGGTTGCTTTATTATTATTATTATTATTATTATTATTATTATTATTATTCATGGCTGCATGTGTTTTGTGATCGTTCGAAACAGAATGGGTTCGCGGGAAACAAACTGTTTCGAATTAAATGTTTTATTGTGTTTTTTTAAATAATTTATGAGTTTTTATAATAATTCGTTTTTTTAATACATTTATAAAAAAATAAAAAAAAAACCGCTCGCGCCCCCTCTCGCGCCCCTCCACACCATGGCCCGGGGCGCGAGCACCACAACCAACACCCATCTTATCAAGTTTCTCTCTCTGCCACACGTCACAATATTATTGGCTGGAGCCCCCACTCGCGCCCCCTCTCACGCCCCCCACACCCCTCAGCCTTAGGAGTAAACTACAAAAACAACACATCATTTTTTAACCTCTCTTTCTTTTATTCTTAGACCATGTATATGTTAGTGTATACACATATGTAAACGCTTGTAATTGACCTTCGCCAAAACGACGATCTGCGATCTCACGGTCTAGTGCCGAAGCGGAATACCAGGGGATTGTGAATGCCGCTCCTGAAACTACTTGGTTGCGTAGTCTTTTCGTTGAATTGCATTCACCTTTGACCAAGGCAACCATCGTCTATTGTGACGATATTTCGGTTGTTCACTTGTCACAAAATCTTGTCCAAAATCAACGAAAAAAAACACTTTGAAATTGATATTCATTTTGTCCGAGAAAAGTAAAAAAACACGTTGAAATTGATATTCATTTTGTCTGAGAAAAGATTCGGCTCAGCTATGTCCGTGCTTTTCATGTGCCATCCGCATTTCAGTGTGCTGACATTTGAACCAAAGGCTTATTCAGTCGACTATTCGAGCCCTTTCGAGCCAGTTTGAGCATTCGTCCATCTTCCACTCAAACTGCAAGGGAATATTAGTTAAATTCTCACTTGTTGCATAACAGTAACATGAGTATTAACGTATGTAAATGATTATAATTGATTTGGTTTCCTTTTGTATTTTCACCCTATATAATGGGATCATGTTTCAATAATATGACGAGAAATCATTATGATATCATGATAATTGCTAGTATAGTGGTTTTAACACACGTTAATAGTTAAGTTACTATTACGCAGCTTGTTGAGAATTTAACTATCATTTATTTTTATTTTTTTGAAATGTGACTTTCACAGTTAAGCCATCTAACTGCGCGAACACGTCGCGCCCTGCCACCTCACTCAGGCCAACTATGTTGACATGATCGGGATCCACGCTGGCATCCGAGTTTGGCTTGGGGTTCCTAGTAAAACCCAGTTGGCTCACCCCGCCGGAAGGCACGACAGGTATTAATGCTCTGGTAAAATACGGTCGGAATCATGATTTGAACCCAGGACATCCGGGTCATCCAACATGTTCTTGGCAATTGGGGCAAGCCTCTCTGGTTTACTTTGTTGTAGTGACTTTAACTAAAAACTAAAATAAAAAAAAATAAAAATAAAAATGCGTGATTGGTTGATTCAGGATAAACCCCACCTCTGGCACTCCTCAGTCCTCACCTCCGTAAACCTTTGGCAGACTCCCCTTTGGTGCTGCGCTTTACCTTGTTTATAATGGTTTTAGCATGTTAAATATGGTGGTGAAGTTATAATGTGGAGGCTTTGACACCTCCACTATACTTAGCCTTATTAAGTGCTACAGGTATCGTCTAAACTTGAAATTTTTATAAACTATTTAGGTAGATTTGTGTTCCATCATCCTCAAATACTGTCCAAACTCGAAAGCGAACCAAGGTTTGTTCAAACTTGAACTAGAATCCGACACCTTATCTTGATTTACATCATCAAACTCATAACTTTGGCATATTTCTTAGGACGGTTGTCTCAACGCAAAGACTCTGTAGCACTATTGCTTGTCAACTTAGGTTGGCAATCAGGCGGTCCAGCCCTACTATACATGTTATATAGAACGTGGACTCGCATACAAAACCATATTTGAGAAAATATCGAATTCTGAAAGAATAATAATTAAAGAAATGTGTATCAACAAACAACTAACTAAAAGCTAGTTCCGAATTTATTTTTTAAAGTACATATTTCAATATAAAGCAAAACACATTGAAAGAGCTCATTCCAAGTTTCCAACCACATTGATAGTGATAATTCTTACAAGATGTAACTTGTAAGTTGGACATTTATGACAAAATCAAAGTTCTAATTAAATTCATTTTCAACTAAGTTAATTTAAATATATGTAATAATTGAATCAAATAAACGGTTTTACATATCCGCCGTAATGTGGGGTGTTAATACTAGTTTTGTCAAAATGTATATATCTTGTGCATTATATGCACAGATTTTTTTTTTTGAATGATGAATTTTCACAGTTAAGTTAGATCGTAACTCCTCAAAGAGGAGCCCCACCACCTAACTCAAGCCAGACTATGTTGTTTTAACCGGGCCTACGCTGACATCCGAGTTTGGTTGGCGTTCCCCGAGAAACTTTCCAGCCACCTACCACATGACAGATGTTGTACCCTCCACAAGAGTAGCATCTCAGGAGTAAATACACCGTAATAGGAAACTCGGGGGCTTCAAGATTCAAAATTGACCCTTCAAAGAAGGTAGACACTTATCCATCATTAGCAAAATCACTCCACCAAAGGTGGAAGGTTACATGCACAATCTTATACCTAAACAGTTAAAATCATAGAATAATTAAATAGAGAGATATAATCGTGTATTTTTTTTAAATATTTTTATGTATTTTAATTTTTATTAAAACCTTAGGTAGAAGTGCTTATGTTGTTCTGATTCTAATATTGATTCTCAAATCATTTTTTTTTTTCAATTTTAGATATTCACTAAAGCATTATATATATGTGTTTATGCAGTTTTTAACATAGTATTATTGATTTTAAATGAATCACATATATGTATTATGGTCATAACTAATAAACATTACTAAATCAATGATAAAATTAAGTCAATGTTAAAATCTAAGAACTACAAGCAAATCTTGAAATTATATAATTATACACAAAATATACAAGACTATGGTACTTTGCACACCAGCAGTTGGCTGTGAGCCTGTGACTCAATATTTAATAATTTGGTTTTGAACATTCAAACGTTACTTAAAATATATAAACACGTACAAATCCATCCTTGAATATCGATGGTGTTCCATGTATTAAGAACATCCATCTCAGGAATAAATAAACAAGTTGTTATATATTCACGACGTGATCATCATTTCACTCTACACAGCCACACATCTTATATTCTTATATATATATTTAATTAATTAATAATTAATTATATAAATATATACATAATGAAGAAGAATTGAAGTAATGGTATATATATAAAGATTTTGGGGGTATTTGATTGGGTGGGGGTGGTTTTATTTTGCCAACTAAGAGGCACAAGAGCAACAGCTAAGACACATAAAATCACCAACGACCCCTTCTCAACCAGACTTTATGTCATGAGTTGTCCCAAAATGATTTGCCTCTCCATTTGCCTCTTTTCCTAATTATAGCTTGGATCCTTCATCAGTTAGATTCTTAAACTAAATGAGTTTTATCGCACCACATTGTTGTTCCTTCGAACAAGTGTTCAAGGGCGAAGAGCGTTGGCGTTAGGAGATGGTTTTCCCCGGATCAAAAGAACAATGTATCTCGATTGGGTGAATGTAGCCAGTAGCTTATTTGGAAGATTTGTTTGTCGTTCAAAAAAAGATTTGTTTGTCGTTCAAAAAAAGTAATTGCTCTAGTTATAAGTAGCGTAATTGTTTAGATATTTAGAGTAATTGTGCTACATATAACTAGCGTAATTATCATTATAGTGTAATTACTCTAGTTATAACTTATAAGTAGCGTAACTACTTTAATCACCTTCCTTGATTTACATTTATGTCATTGTGTGACATTTTTTTCTTCTTTAATTTAATTCTTACACTTAGCAGGAAAACTTTATTTGTATTTGAACATTACACTTTATGTATACATAAATATAGAGGCTCCTAACTCTAAATCTCTAATGAAACAAACACTAAATTAAATGCAAGGCTTAACGAGTTAATTCTAAAGTACTTACAATACTTATTAATTTAAGTTAAATTTTTTACTTTTATTATTATTATTTTATTTTTATTGCACTAAAGAACCTGTTAGTAATAGATTCAGGATATTTTCTCATAGATGTCATAAGTTTTCTTACTTACAGGAGTCGATCGAGATTTTTACACTACAATATTACATTTTTCCTCAGAGGACGACCGACCTTCGTACTCCAAGGATAGGCCCGCCCTTAAACCCGTGTTATAAACTAAGACATTGTGCGTCTAATATTGAATCAATTCTAATTATAGAACCTCTTAAGTACTATTACATAGTGTATTTGTTTTAAACGGCTAAAGTTTTTTTCCACTTCTACATAGTGTATGAGAGATAATAAGATGTAGAAAAGAATATTGTTGCAATATTTTAATGCATTATATATAATCACACAAAAATATTTAATACAAAACAAAGTTAAGTAAAAATTTATTTGAATCGTAAAGTCACTCATTCACACCAAATGGAAGATAATCAACAATAGTGAGAAAGAGAGAAATAAAGTCTATTAAATAAACATCTTTATATCACGTTCTAGTAAAAGTTATAACCATACATACGTTTCTTATAGTTATTTATTTAAAATTGGTTTATATTCATTCTTCTGTGTGTATATGTTTTCCTATACAGATGAAGAAGTTTTCGTGTTTTAAAGTATCTTTTAATTGAACTTTCATATTAATTTATACTAAATAAATCAAATGCAATAATTTATAAAAGTGATGATATATCATATCATGTTTAAAGTTCACTTTAAAGTAATTTCCAGAAGTATAAAGTTGAAAAGAACTTTTAAATCAACTTATAAAAATATACGTGTACTCCATGTCACATTTTATATGATATAAAAAGCGGAGAAACGCGTTTTCCAAAAGGATAACAATTTTTAAATAAGAGTTAACTTTTGTTATTTAACAACTTAGCTTAGGCTGAAGGGTGTGGGGGGCTCTAACGGGGGCGTGAGTGGGGGCTCCAGCCAATAATATTGTGACGTGTGGCAGAGAGAGAAACTGGATAAGGGGGGTGTTGGAGCCCCCGCTGGAGCCCCTGGCCCTGGTGTGGAGGGGCTCCAGCGGATTTTTTTTTTTTTATTTTTTTATCAATATATTCAAAAAACGTATTATTAAAAAAACTCATAAATTATTAAAAAAAACACACATTTTTTTTAAAATTCAAATTACAAAAAAAAACATACTAAAAATTAAACAAACAATAATACTTAATAATAACACTAATCTAATACAAGATCATCGGGTCGCCTCGCCCACAAATGTTCAACCAACTCATGTCGAAGATCCCCGTGTATCTCACGGCTCTTGATATTTGCTATGTTATGAAGTCTTTGTTGATCACTGATTGTGGACGGTTGTGGCGGAATGTCACCTTGGTAGTTTTGGCAGATAGCTTTGCCCTCGTCTTCTAACGTCATGTTGTGTAGGATCAGACACGTGTAGACGACGTCCGTTATCCTCTCCCGAGTCCAATAACGTATCGGGTTCGCCAGAACATAATATTGTTTTTTTATAGCTCCAAAAGCTCTTTCAATATCTTTTCTAGCAGACTCTTGCTTCTTCGTAAAATACTTCCGTTTGTCGGCGATTGGATCTGTAAAAGCTTGAACTAACAAGGCCCATTCGTTGTAAATACCATCGACCAGATAGTACCCGTACTTGAAGAGTTCTCCATTTGCAACAAAAGATTGAGGTGGTTCAACCCCGTCGATAAGGTCGTTGATCAAATTTGACTGATCGATAACATTAAGGTCGTTATTTGACCCAGCAACACCAAAAAAAGCATGCCAAAACCAAAGATCCTGTGACACCGCCGCCTCAAGTATAAGGGTCGGCCCTTCATGATCACCACGGTGGAACTGACCTCGCCAGGCCGTTGGACACATAGCCCATCCAACATGCGTACAATCGATGCTACCTAGCATCCCAGGAAAACCATGTTTTTCTGCGTGCACCTCATATATGCGTTGGATGTCATACATTGTAGGTTTACGCAGATATCTCCGAGCGTAAGTCGATATGACTCCTACGTATAATATATATTACAAAATGTAATAAATATTTAATAAAAAGTAAAATTAATGTTTTTTAACTTGGCAGAAAAAATGAAGGGATTCACGTGCAACCCTTTTTGACATCTGTAAATACTCATCCAAAGCGTCCGACGAGATGCCGTACGCTAATTGACGGATAGCAGCCGTGCATTTTTGAAGAGGGGTAAAACCGGGGAGACCCCTAGCATCCTCCCTTTGTTGAAAAAAGGGATACCGTGCCTCTAAATCACTTGCTATACGCATGAACAATTGTCTGCTCATTCGGAAACGAGTTCGAAAATCCGACTCCTCATATACCGGTTGAGGGCTAAAATAATGCCTAAACAAAGTATCGTTAGCACCCGATCGATCACGATCACGAGGTGGTGCTCTAACCCTCGGGAGTCGAGGTTGATGGGCTTGATTTTGCAAGAGATCGACCACGGTTGCGGTCAAAACTCCCCCTATATGAAGAAGCAAATCATCCTCTTCGGAGGAGTCGGAATCAGACGAGTACGACGACATTATTTTTAAAAAAAAATTGGGAAGATGGGTTGATTTTGGGTTTTATTTTGAAGTTGTGGTGATTGATATGGGTGAAATGGGGTATTTTATAGATGAAATGGGGTATTATATAGGAGTTTGGGATATTATATAAGGGTTTTAAGGTTTTTTTTTTTTTTAAATAATGAGCTCCAACGGCTCTTTCTCTCGAGCTCAACGGCTCTTTCTCTCTCTTCTCCCGCGACCACACTCACGCCTGCCTGGATTTCCGCGCTCGCGCCCCGGCTCGTGCCCCGGTGGTGTGGGGTTAGCGCTCCGAGGCGCGAGCGGAGGGGCTCTCGCGCCCAGGTTTGCGCCCCACACCCCTCAGCCTTATATTGGGATGCATGGTCAAAGTCATGCTGATGCTTCTCATCTTTTGTTCTTGTTGTTTACCAAAAGTGCCCCTGGGTCATACAGCTGGCCACGTCTGTGTTTTGGGGTGCATTTGGCATTTGTACTTTGGGGCATGGTGTTGTGATCCTCACGTGGTTTCATAATCCTTTGATTGGCCCATCATGTACTTGTTTCATTTTTTTTTAATGTTTAAGCTTTCCTCATACTATAATATAGACTAGTTTGTTACTTAACTATAATATTGTATGGGAACTAGAAGAAATATATAAACACAAACATTTAAAATTGTTAAGTTACGTGTGTCCAACTCCCCCGTTATATATATTTATTAGAGTTCTTGATATAGTATTGCTTTTGAAATAAGCATGTCCGATCGTTATATGTTTAGAGACGACAACGAGTTGATTATATATGCAACAAGGCTGCTACACTCATGTAACTTGTTTTTCACTTTAAAAGTTTTTGAATAAAATTAATAGTTACTTATATATAATCATATGTTAATGTGTTTATAAAGATATTGGCATACAGGTAATAAAGTTAATAAGTTGTTATTCAAATAATCCCACTTTTACTTTTTAGTTTATTGAAAAAAGTTAAAAATATGGTTATTGTATTTAAATACTCTTGGTATTCATACTTTGGTCAGCGACACTCACAACTAAAAAAATATTATCAATCACTCCTAACTTTCATATTATTTTCTTCTGACAATCCCAAACTAATGAAACACTAACTAGATCTGTCAGTTTTTTTCACTGATGAGGACAATTTATTACACACGTGACATGCTTATGTGAAAAATATATTTAAAAAAACCTCTATTTCATACGCCACAGTGCCACACTACTTATGTTCAAACCCAAATTTCACTACTTACATTCCACTATCCACCAAAAATAGAGAATTTTTTTTTTCGAAAATGGTATTTATTTTTTATGTCAGCTAAAAAAGACTAACGAAGTTAGTATTCTGTTAGTTTGAGAGTGCCAGAAGAAAATAAGATGAAAGTTGAGAGTGACTGATAATATTTCTTTAGGCGGGAGTGTTCTCATGCAAAGAGTGAATGTAATGGGTGTTTAAATCATATGACAATAAAAATAAGTACATAAGAGCCAGAGCTGTCCCCGAGGATTTATATACCTCGGCCGAGCTGAAAAAAGGCTCGTATAGTTTAAACGGGTTTTGGATATAAATTTTTTTGGGGTGTATATTTAAAATTATTAATCATTAATCGGTTTACGCAAAACAAGTTCACCAATAATTTATTTTTCAAAAAGTTTTTCTAACCTCTTTGAGTATTAATCTTATTGGTATTTAAAAGAGAGGATAGAACCCAACTATTGTTTAAAGTTTCTTTTACAACATATTCTTCTAGAGAAATATTTTAAAAGGAATAAACATATATTGTTAAATTAAAAATTAGAGTAAGTCTTATAAATTTATAGCCAGCAAAGTTAAAAGTTTGATATTGAAAATATAATAATCATATAGATTTAGAAAGAAAAAAGTAAAAGTATAAGTAAAAAACTGTTAGTTATTCAAATCATTTACTCATTTAGTAATAAAAAGGAAACTAAAAATAAATTTACATCTTAGTAATAAATAAAAAATCAAATAAATTTACAACTTAAATTAAAGTGAAAAAAGTATATATATAAACCTTTGATTGTTCACTGGTGGAGTGGTGATGTCAGGAGAGAGAAAAGAGACAAAAAACCAAGTAAAAAAATATTACTTTTCTTTAACAACCACCATCTTTCTCATTTCATCTCTACAACTTACTTCCTTCATGAAAACTTCTATCTATCACTACATAAAAGATTAAAAATATATAAAAAAATTATGGGCCCTCAAAAATTACGTGCCTCGGACGGTTGTACGGCTCGCCCTACCCAAGGGCCGGCCCGATAAGAGCCGTACAACCTATACACTGTAATATACTCTACAACATATGCGGATTTTCCAATATGACCACACTCTAATGTAAGAATCGACAATGGATAATTCAAATCATGAAATAAAATAGAGAGTATGAGATTTAAATTAATAGAACTTACCTTATCTCGGGTGGCAATGCGAGTGTGAATTCCAGTGACATTGCTCTAGTACCTTCAATATTACACAGTTATATTATGATCTTCACCGGATCAGTCACCATCATGGTTAGTTGTTTATGACTATGCAATCCCTACTTTTCTCAGAGTTCCATGCTTCCTTAACATTTATTCATCTGGAAGTCGATCCAATTGCTTCATCCGTCCCTACAAAGTCTGGAGCATAACGTGCGATCATGTATAAATATAGTTCTTATCCCACTGACTCGTCTTTATAAGACATTACTTGTTCATTACAAATATCGGTGTTTCCCATTAAATAAAATAAGATTTTTTTTTGAACGAGCAACTAGATATGTATAAATATGAACAAGTATGACAGAAACCCGTCAGCCCCGAAAAATTACATCCATCCTATCACGTCAAAGACACGGATAAAACAAAATGATATAGTTTTCAAGTTTACATTAAAAGATATGCATACTCTATTCTATTAGAGTATTGTTAAATTTAATATATTTTAATATTTTTTAAAAGATTGGCATACTTTATCTGAACTTCTACAATATTTTATACCAATAAAGTTAGTATCAAAGTATTATAATGGCTATTAACAATATATATCTAGGGATTTTGTGAACCCAACAGTTGTCACAGTTCTTAAAATACGTGCTAACAAGTAATTTCAATTACAATGTTATTAAATAAGATTTTCTTTTGCCTTTCTACATGTATCAGTCAAATATTATTTTACATTTTGTTACAAATGCATTACTGGTTAATCAATTTGTCATTAACATGTATGTCATAGTCTATTGAACAATATTGAACATTAAAATTCGAACTCATAGTAATATTTTTATTTTACATATTTTTTTTAATAAATTAAGAGTTAGTTTTATTACATATGATGTGTTGGAAATAAGACACAAGAACACAAAAACAAAATTTGATATCAATCAAGATGCTTATTATGTTTTTTTACACCAACTACAATGACTTAATCTTCTATTTTTATTAAATAACTTTAAAACACACTAGTATGATTCAAAGTCCTATTTCTATACTTTTAAACTAATAAATAAATTAAAGAGATAATTCTAGCATTCAAATTATTAATTTCCTATTTAATTAATCTATATGGAAATACCAGTTCAACTTTCACTTTCTTTTAAAACAAACATGTTAACTTTTGATAACTTCAATAATTTTGATTATCCGTGACATGTTTATTAAAACTTTTGATTAAAAAAATATATATTATTGACTATTGTCCATGATATAGTCATAACATTTAAATTATTATCATCCTCTAAAAATGCTTGGTTGGTACTTGGTAGTCAAAACAGTTTCTTAGAACATCTGATTCACCTAGGTATTGAAATTTATAGATAGAGCTGTTTGTTGTTGTCATGTACTCATATAGTCATATGACACATGTGAAAGAAATGGGCTATTGATAGATATTTCCGCATGATATCCCAACTAAACACCATCCTCTTTGGTCTAATGATTACTAAAGTTATATCTATGTTAGTGGTCGATCATGAATTCAAACAAACATCACAAATTTATAGATTGGATTAATATATATTCACGAAAAAAAATGACAAGACCTATCCGATACTTTATTGAAGTTTAAAATTAGAATTATATAAGCAATGACGGATAAAAAATTAAGTAAACTGCATTTATCACTTTTTAGGGTTTCACCATTTTTTAGTGGTTATCATTCCTTTCAAAATGTTACAAAATGTCCTTGTGTTAAAAAAAAACTTTTCAGGGATTTCTTTTCACCAATTGTCATTTACATTTAAAAATATCAGAAAACGTCTTTACATCCTTTTCAGAAGAAAAAGTGTTTTGAACACAAAGGGTGTTTCTTGGCATTTTTAAAAGTAAAGTAGAATCACTGAAAAATGGTAAAAACGTAAAGGACGGAAGATAAATATCATCACCCAATTACAACTTCAAGTAGTAAAAATCATAGTAATGTGACATAATATGTCATAGTAGAGGTGCAAATCCTAACCAATTAACCAAATCAAAACCGAAACCAGCATAGTAGAAACCGGTATTAACCATAAGTTATATACCGTTTAGAAATTCTCAAATTAGAACCGGCTAGGAACCAGTTTTGTAACCTAATTGGTTACAACAGTTAGTGTTTTTCACTCAAAAACTAGCTAGAGACAGCAACCGGTTATGATTAATAACCGACAGTTTTCAAAACCGGTTAATTAACGAGTACTTTTTCGCATGTCACAGCTAAGTAACAGTAACACCCATATATGCAATATTTTGGAAAGTAACACTAATACCTCATGTGACATTGTAATCATTATTATATATTTATGCATCATCATACAACAAACATAAAAAGAAAAAGATTGACATCTAAGCCCATCAGGTTTAACAGTTAGCACCATCTTCATCTAGCTGTCTTCTTCTCTCTCTCACACACATTAAATACACTAACTCAATTCCATTTCAATTCACTCTCTCAATTCCAAATAATAATAATATTACTGAATTGAATCAGCAAATGACTATGATGACCAATGCCGGAACCGTAGGTCCGTTCGGCGACACTACGTTGACCAAAGTCTTCGTCGGAGGCCTAGCCTGGGAGACGCAGAAGGAAGCCGTGAGAGATCACTTTGAGCAGTACGGTGATATTCTCGAAGCTGTCATCATCTTTGATAAATCAACCGGCCGATCCAAAGGCTATGGATTTGTATGTATATTGTTCTTCTAATAATAATAGTAGTAGTAGTAGTAGTGGTAATAATAATAATAATAATAATAATAATAATAATAATAATAATAATAATAATGCATTGTTGTTTCTTATATAGTTTGTTAAGTTGTTAACTAACTTTAATTTTCTGTTACAATTCTGTTACTGCTATTGTGCGCAATAGGTTACATTTAAAGATCCGGAATCAGCTAAGAAGGCGTGTGAGGATCCAGCGCCGGTTATTAACGGCCGTCGTGCAAATTGTAACTTAGCCTCACTCGGCGCACGTCGTCAGCGGACGTTAACCGTTGTGCCGCCGTCACCACCAGCCCAGCTACCGCCGCACCAGCAATCCGGTAGGTTTTGATTTTGTGTTATTAATTTTTTTTAATGAAACAGTACATTTGGTATTTTGGTGTGAATGTAACATTTAATTGTGGATTTGATTATTGTAGGTCCTAATGTGATTGTGGGACCTAGATCAGCTGGTGCGATGACGTCACCTCCGCCTCCGAGCCACGTGCAATGGTATTACCCGCCTACGCCTACACCGGTGTCGCCGTACCACCACCAGGCGGCCGTGCCTTACTATGGCTATGCGCCGACGGCTTACGTGGCTACAACAAATGGAGGCTACAATCATGTAAGCGGATAGATACGATTTATCTATACTATATTATGATACATTTGAAAATGACAGAATTATCTTTTTATTTTTATCTTATATTTTTAAGAGTTTAAACTTTAAAGAGCAAAATTGTTTTTTTTTATTATCTTAATTTGTCCTCTAGGCACATGTCACTATTGTGATTAAGAAAAAAAAATGTAACTGGTTGATTATTAGTATTAAAAATTAGTTAAACTAAAACTTCAATTTTGTAGGGCTTTTATTTAAAAAGCCAATTATGTGACAATCAATTTCCTTTTAAACTAAATTTTCAAATTGTTTTTAATTTATATGATTTCATATATACTTTATTTTATAAATTTTACATCAAACTAACTAATTAGATAAGCTTGTTAGGGTAATTTTTGAAAAAAAATGTAAAAATGAATATTTTTAATTATGCAGAAATTAGGGTATACTGGTGGGGCCTACATGAGTGGAGGACACTACTCGCATATGTATCCAAGTGGGCCTGCAATGCCAACGTACCCAATGTATCAATACCATCCTTCTCAAGCAATGGGCTTACCAGCCCACTTATTTTGTGCACCAGCTTCTGTTGGCCCAATAGCTTCAGTTCCTGCTATTCTCTCAAAGCCCACACAAATTGCTCCAGCTCAAGGTATATATTAATATTAATTATTTTATAACTGATTTACTACTTGATTTTGTGTTTCATATCTCAAATATATTTAGTCCAATTATTTTTACACATGTCATATCTTGTTTAGAATGCAAAATTTATTATTTAATGGTTAAAGAATAATACTGTATAGACAATGGATCTATTTTTATAAAGATATGGAAATTATTATTAAAATAAGTTAATCTCACATGAAAATATGCTCCTTTTGACATAATGTTTTTGACCATTTTGCCAGCAAGGTTGTGACAGAATCACATGCTCATGCTTTTAATAATTGCATCATGGTCCCTACAACATGCCTAATGATAAATCTTAGTCCCATAGTATAAACACTTAATTTGATAGTTGTACAATGAGTGGTTTGGGAACAACTAATGATAAAAGTACAGTTTGTTTGGCTGTTGAATAGGTACAGTTGAGGGAAGAGGAACAAATGTGGCTAAAAGTGGCAAATAACTAAAGAGAAGGGGGTTAGAGTGGCCAAAGTTATTTTATCTGATCTGCAATGACCAACTATTTTTTGTTTCCTCTAATTTACATCATTTTTTTTCAATTTAATTATAACTTTATTGTTATTAATTGATTAATTATATTCTCATCCTTTAGGCATATCTAATTCGATTCATTCGTTTGTCATCACCCTCATTCTCCATTTAGATGCAAAATATTTAAATAGAGTTGTTGTAATAAATACCAATTAAAATTTGATCTTTTATTGATATTTTGATGTATAAATCATTACTTTTCGGAATTGTAAAGATTTGTATAATATTATAGGGGAAAATTAACATTCACATGAAATTAACGTGCTAATTTTGAGAATCAAGCAGAGTAATTATGTAATTACTCTATTTGTATAATTCGACTACGAGCTTTTGGCTTTTCATTATTGGGGAATTGTCGGTTTGGTGAATTCAAGCTTATAAGTTAATAAATCCAAATCAACTTTTAGACAAAATAAAAAAAAAACAAGTCTATTAAATTATAAAAATGAGGGAGACAAATGGTATGCTATTTACAAAAAATTTGACACAATATATCAAAAATATAAATAAAAAAAATATAAGGTCGAGTTTTAGTTAAATACGAGGTATATATTTTATGCGGTGTTAACGGTCCAGTTTTGGCTGTTAATATATTATAAGCCCCTACCAAACTACTCATATTTTAAAACGAACCAAACAAAACCGTTAATAACCGTTTTGGCTAATTGGTCCTTTATACGAGTTATCTAAAGGAAGACATGAAATATATAAAACAAACTGCCTAAAGCTGAATCATAAGAGAAACAAGCTGCCCAAAATATAAGTTCTCTGAAAATACAATAAAAAAAGCTTAAAACAACATGTCCCAAAATTTTAAAAGAAGCAAGCGGCAAGACTACACAATAAAACCATAGTTTCATACCATTTTGTTCAACCAAAACCAATCTCCAGTCGCTTTCAACTGTAGATCTTACAACAGACAATCAATAAGACAATAAAGAAGCCTCAATAAAACAGACTCCAAACCAATGCTTATCTTTCAGTTTCTTAACATATAAAGGTAAAATGTTGAAAAGTAACACTTTGTAAGGAATGATTCAGTTTCAAAGTTGGAAGGATATACAAGTGCTATTGATGCAGGAGCATCTTATGATTTGGTCTGGAACGACTAGTTCTCGGTATAAACAACAAACGGAATCGTTCATTACAGTTTATATATATTTTGAAAGCCAACCAACCGGAAAAAAAAAACGGATTGTGAAACCGTATTGATAATTGTTTTAGACTGAACCATGAACACCCCTGTATACATTATCTCGAAATGTTTTGATTGAGAAACAAAAATTTATTTTATAAGATATTAAAACTTTCTTCAAAGGTTTACTTTTATTGAATATCAAAACTTTCAGAAAACTTTGTTACCCTCCAGTTATAAAAAAATAAAAATAACTGATTCAGTTGTTTGGTATATCCACGTGGCAAGCTGATATTAATGAGACAAACATGGTATTTTGGCTTCCAACATACACTTGGTTGATGTTTGAAACCCGTTAACGCAAACGTTTCTTCCCCTTTGTTTCTGCCTGCAAGTTTCAACACCAACAGGAGGAAATTAAACAGGATCAACCATGGGTGCTGAAACATTTGTGGAGATCATACTTGCAATCATCTTGCCTCCTATCGGCGTCTTTCTTCGATATGGTTGTGGTGTAAGTATTCAATCCTATTCTATTCCTATTCTATTTATATAATTTCATTTCGAGACTAAATTGCGCGTGCTTCATATGCAGATCGAGTTCTGGATATGCTTATTGCTGACGTTTTTGGGGTACGTTCCTGGGATTATATACGCCATCTATGTTTTGGTTGTGTAGCGATTCGGAATGTAATGCCTTTGAATATGGTAGTGATCCAAGGACTTGAATGTTTTCTGTTGTTTCCATATGATGTATGATCCTGTAACGAATTATTTAATGTATATTTATCTGTTATTTTAAAATAACCAAAAAGAAAAAAAAAATTAACATTTTTTGTCGCGTTCTGTTTTGATCTGTTTTACGATTATAAACCAACATGTAAGCTTGTTTTATTTCAATCCTTATTAGATATAAACAATTGAATTCGAGATGACAATCTCATTTACAATTACTCGTCTATCACAAACACTGTCGCGTTTTCCTTCTCGAATTCATGAGATGTATGATCAACCACCTGCACAAAGATGAATTCGGGTCATTAGTAAGTTTTCAAACAAAACAAAATCAATGTCTTCCAAACATGTCTTACATTAGTATTGCTGAGTTCAAGATTGTAGAAATCCCTGGTGTCCGGCTTAAACAACGGGCCAGCATGCCAAGTCCCACGGTTCAGTTTCAGAAACTTTGGCCCGGTGATTTTAAACACCCGAACGCTGTCAACAGTTGGAGGCACGAACCAGTGACCACTGCCCGATTTCAAAACATTTTCACCCTTTACTTCTTTGGCATTTGGATCCACAATTGACGCCTTTGCAATGCCAAGGTACCAAACGTCCCCGCTAATTGAACCGAGGCATTGAGTCACACTTGCATGATGCGTTATTTTCGAAAACTTGAGAGCTCGATCTTGTAGATGCATAATATAAAACCTAAATTATAGTTTCGAGTTTTTAAAATAATAATAATAATAATAATAATACGTAAATGTAAAACTGTATTTACTAGCTCAATTTACAAAACAACAAAACCATACGAGCTCGCATTTAAGGTAGAAATCTAACAAACCCTTATAACAAAATAGGGGTGTGCATGAAAACAATAAAACCAATCCGAAACCAAACAAAACAAAAACCAATGGTTTGATTTTATGTTGCTGTAAAAACCAAACTCAAGTTTCAGTTTTGGTTTTACATGTATAAAAACCGTAAAAAACGAAGCAACCGAAACGAACCAAACTTATAGATTTTCATTTTTATTTTCCGTTTTAAGGCATTTATAAATATGTAACTCAAATATTTTAGCCCATATGTATAATAATAAATAATCCATTAGTTATTAATTAACAAAACGATTTAGAGCCAAATGTATTATTTTCAGTGTTGCAAAAATCGGCGACTAGCACCGATTGAATAATCGGGACTCGGCCACCGACCGATTAATTTTTTGCAAATCGGTCAATCAGCTGAAAATTTCGGCCAAGAATTTTTAATCTTAAATGGAAAAACCGAAAAAACCAAACTGAACCGAAAATGGTTTTTAGCCCACAACCGAACCGCACACACCTCTATTAGTTAATGACTATAATACCCCTCACTAACAAAAATCACTTAACAAGGAATTAATCTTGAAGTCATGAACCCTAACCTATAATATTAAGTGACAATTATGAAATTCTGAAATCAATAATCGAACGAATTGATATTAAATTATTAATCATGAATAAAACGAACAGAGAGAGATAATATTTGAACCTTGGAGTGCCTTTGGACAGGTCGAGTTGTGCATCATGAGGTCCGAACTCGTCACCGTCCGCCGACGCCTGAACCACTTGTCCGTAGTCTTTGAATGTCTCCGGCGTGGCTTCAATAGGTTTCAGTTTCACTACTGATGGTTCCATTGTTGGTGATAGCAGGATGTGATAAGACTTGCATATTTTATATCACACACTATTCATATATGCAATGCATAGAACCGTTCGGTTGGGTTTTAACTTTTAAGTTAAAACCAAACCATTTGGTTTAGTTCGGTTTAGTTTTTATTCGTCATCTTGGTTTTAAAATCTTGAACCGATTTCAAAATACACAACTTAAAATAAAAAATAAAAATATATTAGTTTGGTTCGGTTTTAATAAAACATAAACCAAACCGTCAACTTTTATTTTGTTCAGTTATTTTTGTTTGGTTTTTTCGATTCCATTCACATGCCTAACTAGATTTTAGGGGGTGTTTGGGGGAGCTTTTAAAATTGTTTTTTTGCTTATCTGCTTTTTGAAAAGCAAAAATAACTTTTGAAAAGCTTTATTTTGAAGCTTTTGAAATTGCTTTACCAGACACCTTTTGTTTTTCAACAAACAAATAACAAATAAGCAAGTTTTAGAAGCTCACCCAACACCCCCTTAGTTTGCGGGTTGGTTTGTTTTCGGGTTTGGGTTGAACCAAAACTAATTGAGTGGAGTAATAGGTTATTGGGCTGTGACTGTTTTGATGGGCCATAATCAGTATTTTGGGCTGATTGAAATAATAATATACCAACCAAAATTTTTATTTCTAAGTGGTCTATGAAAGCCTTGGGGAACCAGATTAATTAATATCACACTGCAACAAGAACTTGGATTAAGCATAATAAAAAGTGAAAGATGAAAAAAAAAGTGAAGTGAAGAAGTAATTCCCAGACATGGATATCCGAACTCTTTGATATTAAGACCTCCATCAATTTTCTTGTCCTCACGAATAGTAAACAGATAACCTAACATCGTCACCCTCGTCATAGGACGAGGATTTCTCCTTTGACCATCCTCTAACATGAGAATGGGTACTTTGTTCTTTCTTCAGAAACTACTTATTAAGTGTAAGAGTATTAGAGTGAGTCGGAATGAGAACATACATAAGTTCTACTACGTTTCTATTTCTAGTGGAGAGATTATGGTTGATGTCACCCCATACATTATTGGTCCCCTACTGCAAAGGGCATGACGAAATGCGATAATGACAACTCTTATTTTATTGGTTAAAGGAAAACATTCCTTATGCCTCTTCTGGTCCCTGCTTAATATGTCATGTGATCGGGTCGGGGTTTTTTTTTTTTTTGTTGTTGTTGTTGTATGAATTTACCAGTGGATTAGGGTCATACACTCATACCTCTTAAAAGAGTGTAATTAATCAAAACTATGATCAATATTTTTTAGTTAATGTGAACCAACAAA